>NC_056458.1:11890580-11955580 GCF_018296145.1 Oncorhynchus tshawytscha | reverse complement strand
CCACTCCGGGACCTTGAAATGCTTTACGAAGCCACTCCTTCGTTACCCGGGCCGTGTGTTTGGGATCATTGTCATGCTGAAAGACCCAGCCACGTTTCATCTTCAATGCCCTTGCTGATGGAAGGAGGTTTTCACTCAAAATCTCACGGTACATGGCCCCATTAATTCTTTCCTTTACACGGATCAGTCGTCCTGGTCCCTTTGCAGAAAAACAGCCCCAAAGCATGATGTTTCCATCCCCATGCTTCACAGTAGGTATGGTGTTCTTTGGATGCAACTCAGCATTTTTTGTCCTCCAAACACGACGAGTTGAGTTTTTACCAAAAAGTTATATTTTGGTTTCATCTGACCATATGACATTCTCCCAATCTTCTTCTGGATCATTCAAATGCTCTCTAGCAAACTTCAGATGGGCCTGGACATGTACTGGCTTAAGCAGGGGGACACGTCTGGCACTGCAGGATTTGAGTCCCTGGCGGCGTAGTGTGTTACTGATGGTAGGCTTTGTTACTTTGGTCCCAGCTCTCAGCAGGTCATTCACTAGGTTTCCCCGTGTGGTTCTGGGATTTTTGCTCACCGTTCTTGTGATCATTTTGACCCCACGGGGTGAGATCTTGCGTGTAGCCCCAGATCGAGGGAGATTATCAGTGGTCTTGTATATCTTCCATTTCCTAATAATTGCTCCCACAGTTGATTTCTTCAAACCAAGCTGCTTACCTATTGCAGATTCAGTCTTCCCAGCCTGGTGTAGGTCTACAATTTTGTTTCTGGTGTCCTTTGACAGCTCTTTGGTCTTGGCCATAGTGGAGTTTGGAGTGTGACTGTTTGAGGTTGTGGACAGGTGTCTTTTATACTGATAACAAGTTCAAACAGGTGCCATTAATACAGGTAACGAGTGGAGGACAGAGGAGCCTCTTAAAGAAGGAGTTACAGGTCTGTGAGAGCCAGAAATCTTGCTTGTTTGTAGGTGACCAAATACTTATTTTCCACCATAATTTGCAAATAAATTCATAAAAAATCCTAGAATGTGATTTTCTGGATTTTTTTTCCTCATTTTGTCTGTCATAGTTGAAGTGTACCTATGATGAAAATTACAGGCCTCTCTCAAATTTTTAAGTGGGAGAACTTGCACAATTGGTGGCTGACTAAATACTTTTTTCCCCCACTGTATCTCACAAGAACAAGGATTGATGCAGATTATCTCTCGTAAAACCCTCAACCAGGAAATACTGGCATGCATGTTGTTGATGTTAGTATGTGCAATTAAGGGCAAGTTGTGCTGCTCTGTTTTGATCCAGCTGCAGCTTTGCTAGGTCTTTCTTTGTTGCACTTGACCATATTACCAGACAGTAATTAAGATGGGACAAGACCAGAGCCTGTACAACTAGCACAGTTGATTTGTGTGTCAAAAACGCAGAACATATTTTTATAACAAACATACCCCTCCCGTCTTCACAACAACTTTGTCAATATGACTTGACCATGATAATTGGCCATCCAACGTTAAAAAAAAACCAGGAGTTTAGCTTCCTCAGCTCAGTGGTCACACCTTTCACACACACAACTCCAGTTGAGGTTTAGGTCTTAGAGAAAGTTTTAAACCAAATACAATGCTTTTAGTTGTAGCTGTATTTAAGACCAGTTTATTATTAATCAACAGTTCAGATACTGACTGTAACTCCTTATTTATAATTTCAGTGAACTCACTGGCTTTGGGTGCTGACATGTAGTGTGGAATCAACTGCATAAATAGCCATTCTAGCTTTGTGTGAGACCAGTGGCAAATCATTTGTAAAAAATATATATATATATAATTAAACAGAGAGAAAGAGGGCTGTTAGAGCCAGCAAAGGGTGCTTTCCTATTTTTAGGCAGTGGAATTACTTTAGCTTCCTTCCACGCCTGTGGACACACACTCCTTTAGGCTTTGGTTAAAGAGCTAGCAAATAGGGGTGGCAATACAGTCTGCTAGCAGTCTCAATAGATTCCCATCATGGTTGTCAATGCCTGGTGGCTTATCATTATTGATGGATAACAATAGTTTTTCCACCTCTCTCACAACTTGACCAAATTCATAACAGCAATCCTTCTTTCATAATTTTATATTTATTTACTGAACAAAAATATAAACGCAACATGCAATCATTTCAATGATGTTACTCAGTTACAGTTCATATGAGGAAATCAGCCAATTGAAATTAATTAGGCCCTAATCTATGGATTTCACATGACTAGGCAGGGGCACAGCCATGGGTGGGCCTGGGAGGTCATAGGCCACTTGGGAGCCAGACTCACCCACTGGGGAGCCTGGCCCAGCCAATCAGAAGTATTTTTTCCCCACAAAGGGGCTTTATTACAGACAAAAATACTCCTCAGTTTCATCAGCTGTCCGGGTGGCTGGTCTCAGATGATCCCACAGGTGAAGAAGCCAGATGTGGAGATCCTGGGCTGGCGTGATCACATGTGGTCTGCGGTTGTGAGGCCGGTTGGACGTACTGCCAAATTCTCTAAAACGATGTTGGAGGCGGCATATGGTAGAGAAATTAATATTACATTCTCTGGCAACAACTCTGGTGGACAGTCTTGTAGTCAGGATGCCAATTGCACGCTCCCTCAACTTGAGACATCTGTGGCATTGTGTTGTGTGACATTGTGTTGTGCACATTTTAGAGTGGCCTTTTATTATCCCCAGCACAAGGTGCACCGGTGTATTGAACATGCGGTTTAATCAGCTTCTTGATATGCCACACCTGTCAGGTGGATGGATTATCTTGGCAAAGGAGAAATGCTAACTAACAGGGATGTAAGGAAATGTGTGCACAACATTTGAGAGAAAATAAGCTTTTTGTGCATTTGGAAAATGTATGGAATGTTTTATTTCAGCTCATGAAACATGGGACCAGCACTTTACATGTTGCATTTATATTTTTGTTCAGTATACACAAATATTATTGTTCACTATTCAATGTTATCATTTCACTTCTGAGGTTTCCCACCTTACCTCACTTATAATTCACTGTATCACAATTCCAGTGGGTCAGGAGTATATGTACACTAAGTTGATTGTGCCTTTAAACAGCTTGGAAAATTCCAGAAAATGATGTCATGGCTTCAGAAGCTTCTGATAGGCTAATTGAGCCAATTGAAGGCCTACCTTAAAGCTCAGTGCCTCTTTGCTTGACATCATGGGAAAAAGTGCAAATCAATCCCAGAACAACAGCAAAGGACCTTGTGAAGATGCTGGAGGAAACAGGTACAAAAGTATCTATATCCACAGTAAAACGAGTCCTATATCGACATAACCTGAAAGGCCGCTCAGCAAGGAAGAAGCCACTGCTCCAAAACCGCCATAAAAAAGCCAGACTATGGTATGCAACTGCACATGGGGACAAAGATCGTACATTTTGGAGAAATGTCCTCTGGTATGATGAAACAAAAATAGAACTGTTTGGCCATAATGACCATCGTTATGTTTGGAGGAAAAAGGGGGAGGCTTGCAAGCTGAAGAACACCATCCCAACCATGAAGCACGAGGGTGGCAGCATCATGTTGTTGGGCTGCTTTGCTGCGGGAGGGACTGGTGCATTTCACAAAATAGATGGCATATTGAAGAAACATCTCAAGACATCAGTCAGGAAGTTAAATCTTGGTCGCAAATGGGTCTTCCAAATGGACAATGACCCCAAGCATGCTTCCAAAGTTGTGGCAAAATGGCTTAAGGACAAAAAAGTCAAAGTATTGGAGTGGCCATCACAAAGCCCTGACCTCAATCCAATAGAAAATTTGTGGGCCGAACTGAAAAAGCGTGCGCGAGTAAGGAGGTCTATAAACCTGATTCAGCTACACCAGCTCTGTCAGGAAGAATGGGACAAAATTCACCCAACTTATTGTGGAAAGCTTGTGGAAGGCTGCCTGAAACATTTGACCCAAGTTAAACAATTTAAAGGCAATGCTACCAAACACTAATTGAGTGTATGGAAACTTCTGACCCACTGGGAATGTGATGAAAGAAATAAAAGCTGAAATAAATCATTCTCTCTACAATTATTCTGACATTTCACATTATTAAAATAAAGTGGTGATCCTAACTGACCGAAGACAGGGAATTTTTACTAGGATTAAATGTCAGGAATTGTGAAAAACTGAGTTTAAATGTATTTGGCCAAGGTGTATGTAAACGTCCGGCTTCAACTGAATATATCATGGAGTTATGAAGACATATGATGTTTGGGAAACACTGTTATGAGTAAGTTAGATTGCGGCCCCATTACCGGCTTTATGTGTCATAGCAGTAATGTGTTGAGGAAGTGCTAATGGTATGGTGCAGCACAGTGTCCAGAAAAGCAGTCGCTTTCAAACTAGGGTTTTCATGGCTAATTGAGGTAAAACAGGAATTCTACTCATAGATTATGCATGTATGAACTACACATTGACACGTCCAGCCCAAAGCAGAAGTTTAAAAAAGTACTTGGTAGTCGCCAGAGTTCCGGAGCATGTCTTTATTGCCCTTTTTCAAGCCGGGCGGGTGTGAGTGTGTGTGTGTGTGTGTGTGTGCAGGCCTCCTTCTTACCCCAGAGTAAAGGGACAGTAGAGGTAGCAGGTCCATGTGGCCTGCTGTGCTGCATACCATCCGTTCAAAGTGGCCCCTGTTTACTAAACAGATTGTTCTCAGGTGCTTCGCTCCATAGCTTAGCTTTGCCCACCCTACTTGGATGAGTATTTTAAGTAAGCCACCTTGTCTTGTCTCTCCGTCTCCACGGCACAACAACAGATGAGAGAACAGAGGACCATTAAGTACAAGACCATTCTAGACCTGTACAGGTGTTGTGCTCAGGGTGCTTCTCAGACAGAATAGTGCAGCTTTGTGTAGCTGCCTCGCCTAGAACATCCCTGCTATGACACTCTCATTCCTCTTCTCAATGCTACATTTGGCATTGTAATTGAACAATCCATACACTTTAAATGATGCCCATTAAAAGCAGTCGGAAATAATTTGTTCCCCCTGCAAATCCGAATGATGCATCCCTGGAGTGGCGACATGTTGCTAAGCAGCCTTACCCATCGGTCCCACCGCTCCCTCCTCCCCGTGCCTCCATGTTTTTAACAGCCAACGTTCTCCTTAATGAATGCTCTGTAAACTGTCAGCCTCAAACGGGAATCTCTCCCAAGAGAAACACATCTATGTTTTTCCTCTTTTGAATTGTGTTTTCCTGGACTGTTGTTTCCAACACTGCTCGTATAACGGGCTTGTGAATGACGAACATTGGCCTGAGATAATAGCCTCCTTCCTGTCCAAACCTTGTTTGGCCTTGAGACTCTCTCAGCCATGGCTGGGCCAGATATCTCATTCTGAAGGAGGTCAGGAAGGAGTGTGAGAGGAGGAGGGAACAGAACAGAAATGGGTCAGAATATGCTCTGTCATTTGCATTTCCACTTTGAACTTGGAGACACCTGGCCTGCCACTGCCTTGATAGCTGAGCACAGGTCAGAGTTCACATGTACCTGGACACACTGGCTTGTTGACAGTGACACAGTGACACAGTGAGCACCCATGCTCCAGACAGAGGGACAGCCCACAGTCCTGTGTTGTGACACCGTCAGTAATAACACAGCATGGAGTATTATGGACTAATGCAACTTGATGAAGAGGCTGACCTGCTGCGTCATCCCGTATGCTAATGAGCCTCCCTCCAGAGTATTTGATCCCGACTGTGATTCACTGTGTTCCTTCACTAATGAGACTCCTCCGCTACGGATGATGAGGCTGATGGCTGGGCCGTCTTGTGCTCTAAAGAGTCTCCCTTTGATGTCCCTGTTCTTGACGGACTTGTCAGTTTCCTCCTGTTCTTCCTCTGGAATAATGAACCAATGAGGGAGAAGCGGCACCGTTTGAATGGAATGTGTCTCCCAGCATGTCCACCATAAGATGTGAATGACTGAGTCAGGAAGAGGGAATAAGGGAGGAAGGGGGAAGGGAGAGAGAGGGGGTGGGAGGAGTGAACCGTGTGTGTAATCTCCCCATACAGTATGTTTTAGGAGCATTCGTGTCCTCACATCAGGGCCGGAGCTGGTTCATTCTAGCTGGCTGAAGTCTGCTCAAATGGTTGTGTTTGTTTAAAAGGAAACGCACACTCACAGCTCAAGCTAAACGTGGCATTCAGTCATTCCTATGTTTTCTTTCTCTCCCTCTTGCCGGCAGCAATCTTGGCACGGCTTACGTTCTTAACCACAACATAATGGTTTTTAAAGCAATTTGTTTCTTTGTCGTTTTGGGGTGGATATTTTAAACCTGGTTTGTGATTTATCATTGAATTGAGTTGGCAGAGTTTTTGTTGAGAGTTGAGCTGGAGGTGACAGTATGGCAAGATTACGTTGTTACCTTTTTTCTTACATCGCGTTCCCTTGTCCTAACACACACACACACACACACACACTCCCACACACAACCCAGTGATCTACAGTTAACCATTATGGAAACAAAGCTGTGACAAATGGACCCTGTAAGCCAGGTGTGTTGCCAAGCCACTAGAAAGAAGAGCACTACACTGACACAACGAGAATACTGCTCACTAGGAACACTTGAATACCTGACAAAGGGATTTTATCACTCTACCAGAGTAAAACTAAGACCTGCAATAAACCACAATAAAACCACACCGCTATGCAGCTGTAACCATCCATTTGTTTTCACTGCTTGGTCAGTCTTGGTCATGCTGTATTGGTTTGCAGCTCAACAAAGCACAGTGCAGTTATATAAAGTGCATTTAGAGTGAATTTTTCATTGGTATATCTTGTTTTTATTTCCCGTACTAACAAATGGATCCTCTTTCCTTTATCGACAAGTTGTTTGAAAGATCCTTTGTGTGTTTGGATGTAGGTGTGTGTGTGTGTGTGTGCGCGTAATGGTATTTGTGTGTGTTTGTGTGTTGTAAGAGCTGTGCTGAAAGCAGTGTTTCCTGATTGCTTTCCTTGTTTACGTGCTGGTTTCCTGGGGTGCTCAGTGAGCTGAGGAAGACATGGAGGGCTTTAACAAGTGCCTGTGGGGCTACAGGTCAGAGGTCATCACACCTCCACACACACACACACGTATGCATGCACATGCACAACACACACACACACACACACACACACATTGCCCCTGAAGAGAGCCTGGAATGTGTCTCTGAATGATTGTTCCTGGCCTGGGGCATGGAGCTCCCCATCTCTGAATGATTGTTCCTGGCCTGGGGCATGGAGCTCCCCATCTCTGAATGATTGTTCTTGGCCTGGGGCATGGAGCTCCCCATCTCTGAATGATTGTTCCTGGCCTGGGGCATGGAGCTCCCCATCTCTGAATGATTGTTCCTGGCCTGGGGCATGGAGCTCCCCATCTCTGAGTGATTGTTCCTGGCCTGCGGCATGGAGCTCCCCATCTCTGAATGATTGTTCCTGGCCTGGGGCATGGAGCTCCCCATCTCTGAATGATTGTTCCTGGCCTGGGGCATGGAGCTCCCCATCTCTGAATGATTGTTCCTGGCCTGGGGCATGGAGCTCCCCATCTCTGAATGATTGTTCCTGGCCTGGGGCATGGAGCTCCCCATCTCTGAGTGATTGTTCCTGGCCTGCGGCATGGAGCTCCCCATCTCTGAATGATTGTTCCTGGCCTGGGGCATGGAGCTCCCCATCTCTGAATGATTGTTCCTGGCCTGGGGCATGGAGCTCCCCATCTCTGAATGATTGTTCCTGGCCTGGGGCATGGAGCTCCCCATCTCCCACTCAGCTTCCCCCTCCTCCCCCTCAGCCCACGGTACTATGAGGCCTTCAGACTGTTGCATCCTGGGACCTGAGGTGAACCTGAAAGGACCCCCCCTAGACAACCCTGGCAACTGACCCCAAACCAAACCTGCAATCGTCCCTCTGTATACCAACCAACCTGGTCCATGTTGGTCTGTTGACCTGGATAGACCATGGGTCCCAAAGCTAAAGAATGCAAAGAGTATTGTGGTTTACTGTAGGCTATTTGGTCTATCTCTACCAAAGCTTCCTGTCCTTCTAAGGTGTCCGGCATCTGCTGTGTGCTCAGTGCTCAGGGTGAGCGAAAGCAGTTTTGGAAAATTTGTTCTGTAAATAAACGCTGCTTAGTTTTCTCTCCAGCCCATAAGGTTGTCTGTGGTTGGTTGAGATCAGGAGGGATCCCACACGTCCGGCTCTGGAGGGTCTGTTTACTCTGGCTTTCCAGCCAGTGTCCTCCTCCTCCTCCCGCAGTAAAGCTATATGGAGACAGGGAGTGTGTGTGTGTGTGTGTGTGTGTGTGTGTGTGTGTGTGTGTGTGTGTGTGGAGAGGGTCAGACAGCTGGTTTCACTCTCAGATGGCTTTCAAAAGAGTCTTTGTGAAAAACACATTTGGAGTGGATATTATGCTGTTATGACAAGGCCTCATGGGTTGCCAATACCCCAGTGAGGTTCTAACCTATAAACAAGGACCTAATAGTGACCTACGTTATGCTGTGTTTGTTTTTGGAGCGTCAATATCAGCTTTTCCCCTAAATAAACTGTGGCTGAATACAGAGTGGAACCCATTGAGCAGTGCCGACCCAGGTGGACATGTTTCATCAAATAAAAGGCTGTTCCCCTCACCCATTGCCCCTAGCCGGTTTCCTACAGGGAGCCTCCTGTGGTCAGAGGGAGAGGGTCTGACTAACCACTCTCCCATCCCCACCTCCCCCCGGTCTTGTCCCCCTAGCCTTGTCTATGTGGGAGTCTAAACCAAGCCCTCAGGACTCCCCGACGCATCTACATTCTCTTAAATCCCCTGGAATTCATTATAGTGTTCTTGACATCAGCTGAACGTTTACTAAAACACAACTATTAGGCAGCTTCACACCCTGGATGGGAGGGTTTACGCATAACCTTGTATGTTTACAGAAGAAATCTAATATAATGCGATAGGGTTGCAACCCACACACTCAGGGCACCTAGAGACAAGTACCCCTCATCTCATCATACAAGATTGTTTATTTAACCCAGACAGAACCCACCTTGACAGATTGATTCATAACTAGCTTCATACTTGACCCTCTTCTTGTCCTCCCTCTCCCTCTCCACCTCCTCCCATACCCTTCCTGACAGCACAGTGACAGAACTCAGACAACATGCCCTCCTCTCTAGGTTCAATTAGCACCCACTGTTCTAGGGCTAACCTCATCATTAAGAGTTCCCCCCAACATATCACAAACCACCCACCTGCCCCAATTGGATTTCAATGGGAAATGAGCTGTATTAGATAGTCTATGGTTAATGGAAGATTACATGTGTGTGGGAGGAATGATGTTTTCAAATGTCAGCTGTAAAATGCCATGGTGATAGCAGGTCAATAGCAGTTGCTGATATTCATTTGGTTCTGTGTAAACTCTTTCAGTTCTATAAAGGTGCCTATCGATTAATGGACTAAATATGAGATCAGTACTCTTCTCACACACACACACACACACACACACACACACACACACACAACAGCACACACACACACACGCACACACACACTAGTGATTAGCTTGGCTCTTTGACTAATTAAACCCAGGATTAGAGCTAATCAGGATGTGTGAAACAGCTCAGTCTTGTTAGGGATGATAGGCGAGGAATGCACATTATCCCTGTACCACACACTCAATCCTCCTGCACTCTCCCCCTCGCTTAGCCAGTCATTGGTGACACACCAGATACACAGTTCAAAGCTTTCAAGGGAAGACTGAATCCTAATGAATAGCTTTCCCATTTGTGCCATTCTCTTTTATTAAAGAGACCAAAACACACTTAATTTGCAGATCTATGATGAGCCAGTAGCTGTAATGCTGGGGCCTGGGATCCATTGATAAGCATGTGTAATGAGTCAAGCTGAAGGCTCCAATAGTTCCCATAATTATTTGTGATTGAATACACCCCTGCTGCATTATACCTGCCCTCATCCCACCCCACTATTCTTACCCTAAACCCCAGCAGCTTTGTGATCATGCCCCTCTCATCTGAATGAGGAAGAGAAAGCGAGGGGGGTCCAGACTGGGAGTCAATGCGGTGGTGTAACGATAAGCTGAGATCAGCCTGTCGATGTGCATCAGGGACAATTTCTATTAGATTTGGACAGAATTCTACTGGATACGTGTTGATTTTCCACTTTAAAACCCATTGCATTACCATGTTAAGGAGTCAGGACTCTGACTCTTTAAGGAGTCAGTCTCTGTCATAATGTCGTTCCCGTGGAATAAATGAATTTGAAACACTATGGAGAAAATAGCTTGGTTCACTGTCTTGGTATACTGTAATTGTGAACATTCTTCTGTTGTGTTTGGAGCTCTTGGCTCCTCCATTGTGGCGGTGGTTCAACCAGATGGATGGATAAACCATCCCAATCATAGCTCCAGTCCCGAGGGGCTGGCGTCATTCCTGGTCTGGTCTGGCCTGGGCCCAGCATGGTGTGGTCGGTATGCTCTACAGCCTCTCTCCATCACATCAAATCAAGTCCCATCCTACCAGCTCCTGTCCTCCAGCCACTCGTCACCTAACATGGCTGATATGAGTTACCCTGCAGTCTTAGAGGGAGTGAGTGAGAGTGCCTCATCAGCAGCAGCAGTATAGTATTGTGCCCTGAGGGCTAACCTTGTTATCACACAGAGTGGACATGCCTATCTTCAGCTTAATTAACCAGAGGTTGACCTTGTAATGGAGCCTCAGCCTGCCTGACCTATCTGGAGCCAGTCTCCTCTCCTAGCAGAGCAGCACTCAGTACGGACGAACGGACGGAAACAGTGTCTGGAGGCTTCTAATTAAGAGTTGGAATGAAGGGGGATTTCATTAGTGAGGGAGGGAGATAGTTGCTGTACGACGTGGGTGTGATTGAGTCAGTATGTGTGTTTGTGTATAGAGTTTGTATGTGTACTGTGTGTGTGTGTGGGCGTTTGTGGGCCTATACGGTTTCTGTGTACAGTGTTTGTTATAGTGTGTGTGTGTCCATGTGCGTACGCGCGTGTGTTATAAAGCGTGGGTGTGCGCAGCATTTCAGGTGGAGCCCGAGATAGGGGCCAGGAACAGGCTTGTCTGTTTGGCTTGTTCAGCCATACACACTTGAATGCAGCAGATACAAAAGACATGAATACGTATCTCTCATCTATTCAGTCTAATGCACACATCACAAATACTTCATCGCTGAGTGATCATAACAATATCCTTCTGTTCCTGTATGGTCTGCAGTAAGCCGATGATGACGGCAATTGTTCCTCCTCTGCAGTAGAAGTAGCAGTGCACTCAGTCTGTCTCTCTCAGGCTGGGTTACAGTACATCCAGAGCCCTTCTCGTCTCTCTCCCCGAATATAAAAGTCCAGAGTTGAGTAACGACCACAGTGTGTGGCGATCCGCCAGCCCCTCCATTGCAGAGGCGCTCAAACTGCTACTTCAAGCTAAATTTGATGCCTTTGTGACTATCTGAAATTGAAACCTTACCTCATCGGAAGAAATTGCTCCAGGGTGATGGGGGTGGTGGGATTGGGGGTGGAGGGAGTGACGGGGGTGAAGGGGGTGGGGATCAGAGCTGTTGAGTGGTGCTGTCTCTGACATTCGTGGTCTCTGGTGGTTGTGTGTGGAAATAATGAACTCATGAGAGATCCAGGCCGACGATCAGTGGCTGTGTGGATGAGCTCCTTGATAAAAGGGAACTTCAGATAGTCATTAATCTCACTGACATTTGCTCCCATAGAACACCGCTCCGCACCGGGCTCAGCTCAGCAGCAACACACCTTGGTTTCACCTCGAAACGTTCAAACCCGCAGTGTCTCTGACACACACACGCACAATAGTATACCGCTGCTTCTGACAACATGATGTCTTGTACGATTGATAATAACGCATGGTTGATATTTTTTGATTCAAGGCCCCGACATAATAGTCGATTTGATGGGAGGTTATGCAGGGTTGCGTGGCTGCTGTATAATGAGTGTCCTGCAGTGCAAATGTCATAAGCCCTTAATCCTACCCCCTCTAGCCACATGGAGTCCACTCCATCCACACGGCCTCATCTTTCACTGAACCCACCCACTGCTGTTAGAGCATAGATTGCTGTCTCTCAGTTTCTCTGTCTCTCTACACTGACACATACATCACGTAAAGTGCCTATAGGAATCCCTTAATACCAGCATGCAGTGTGCGAGGGGAGAGAGAAAGGGAGATGCGATACAATAGGAAATGTCATCTAGTCGAGGGGGAAGAGATGTCCTGGGGGGGTGATTGACATTAGCAGAATTCCTGTGGATTCAGGTTGGGTAATTATAGAGCTCTAGGAAGGACTATTCTTCACCATAATGAACTGACTTCTCTATGGCAGGGCACTGCATCGCTGGACTGTGTGTTTTATTGCCACTCTTCCGTCTGTAATTCTTTTTTATTGACAGTCTCAAAGGTCAAATTGTTTTGCAGATGTGTTGTGTTTGAGGGATGGTTCCATAGCATATACCACAGTAGGAGAAGACTGGATAAGAGGGATGAGGGCCTCTCTAATGTGGACTGGGTCAGAGTGAGGATGAAGGCTCAGTTGTTTCCAGCCTTAATCACTCATAAAGACTGGTGTGGGTCCTGGGAGTGAGATGGGAGTTTTAATGTGTGGTTCATAAGCTCACAACCTTAGCCCCCAGGGTAGATTTGTCTCAGCTCCCAGTCCCAGTGTGGATCTCCCAGTTTCCAGTCCATCTAATGACTAACTGTGGCCTTGGCCAGGCTAGGGGAACACTTATCTGTCCCCTAGCCCCCCCCCCTCTAACAGAAGTGAATGTCTTTTTAACGATGTCCCAGCCATGCGCTTTACTGTGGCTGTATTGATAGAAAATGCCTCCTCCAGCTGAATTTGCCCCTCATTAATTTCCCATCCTAATATTTATGTTGCCTTGTTAAGCACGTGTTAAATCCCAATGCCATTTTCCCAAAGATCCCTTCATTCCGCCAGGCTGCTCCCGGGATTGTTTTCCCTCCCTCCCTCCCTCCCTCCCTCCCTCCCTCCCTCCCTCCCTCCCTCCCTCCCTCCCTCCCTCCCTCCCTCCCCCTCCCTCCCTCCCTCCCTCCCTCCCTCCCTCTGTGCCCCTCGTCTGGGATCAGCCTCCTCTGGAAACAGCAGCCTTCTCGGAATCTCAATCCTGCCTTGGATTTATGATGCCATTTAATTCCCATTCAGGCCAATAACATCAAGGGCTCCGACCATTCATTCTGCTGTTCCACAGGACCTTGGAAATAGCTTCCGTAGACCGGCCACGGTGAGAGAGTTGTTTCAAGTTGTAAAAGGGTGTTTGTGTGGTTGTGTGTGTTTGTGATGGGGATTATAGAAGTGGGGATATGCCATCCTGAGTGGGCTATGGTTCTATGCTGCTGTGTAAATGACTTGGTGCACAGTGCTGCTCAGGCTGTCTCCTCACAGTGTGACAGAGAGTTGACATCTGGCTGCCGCTGCCAAGGGCGTCATTAAGATCTAAAATACATGCTGTTCATGCTGACACACACACCAGTGGCGGTCGGTGCCGTTTCAGATGAGGGAGGAGGATATTATTTTTCATAAACCTGGCCTTATTTCTATTACACCATATTGGATGACTGTCATTCATATTCCATTCACCCACCTCAATGTAACAGCAATAAGTTTACATGATACTCTAATTTTCCCTATACTCATCATGAGGTATTAATAAATGTAGGTGCACATAGGTTGAGAGAAGAGTTTGCGGTGGGAGACAGTGACACGTTCAATACCTTCTTGCACATTCTTGCCTGCATCTAGCTGATCATAGGGTGTAATCATTAGTCCAAATTCAGACAAATTCAGGTACGTTTATCCCCGTTTCGTTTGATTCCGTCTCGGAAACGTTTTTTCAACAGAATCAGCAGAATGAATACACCCCTGATCACAGTTCACTTTTATAGCAGCCACATTGTATTTCTTCTCGCATCTATGCGCTCGCCTCCTCTCACCTTTTCCCTTTGTCACTTGTGGACTGCTGTATGTGACGTTTCAAAGCCAAACCATATCATAACTGCTACACACAGCCTACATCGTTGTCCCTATATTAGCTAAGGTAATGTCATAATCAACATAGCTAATAGAACTAACGCGTTAGTAAATCCAGTGCAATCGTGCAGTAAGACTGTTAAGATGGCCCCGAAGAGGATGGCTGACATTATACATGCTCCTAACCAACTGTGCAATTTTGTTCGTTTTTTTGTGTTGTTATTTTGTGTTGTTAGATTTGTACTTATTTTGTACGTAATGTTGCTACTACAATCTCTTATGACCGAAAATAACTTCTGGACATCGGAACAGTGATTACTCACCTCGAACTGGAAAAAGCTTTTTCTTTTAACGAGATCAAAGAGAAGGATATACTGCTTTTCTGGGAACAGGCCCAAATCCCCGTCATTTGCGTGAAAAAGGACGGAGAAAAAGGGGGCGGAGGTTGGGCTGCCTTCTGAGAATTCGTAGGCGAGCGAATTGCCATCTGTTTTTATTGGCTAACCTGCAATCATTGGAAAAAAATTGATGACCTACGATTAAGATTATCCTATCAACGGGACATTAAAAACTGTAATTTCTTATGTTTAACAGAGTCGTGGCTGAATGACGACACAAATAATATAGAGCTTGCGGGTTTTTCAATGCACCGGCAGAACAGAGAAGCTATGTCTAGTAAGACAAGGGGTGGGGATGTGTGTCTATTTTTCAATAACAGCTGGTGCAAGATGTCTAATGTTAAAGAAGTCTTGAAGTATTGCTCATCTGAGGTAGAGTACCTTATGATAAGCTGTAGACCACGCTATCTACCAAGAGAGTTCTCTTTTAAATTATTCGCAGCTGTCTATTTACCACCACAGACCAATGCTGGCACTAAGACAGCACTCAACTAACTCTATAAGGCCATTAGCAAACAAGAAAATGCTCATCCAGAAGCGGCGCTCCTAGTGGCCGTGGACTTTAATGCAGGCAAACTTAAATCAGTTTTACCAAATTTTTATCAAACAAGCAAAGCGTCAATACAAGATTAAGATTGAATCCAACTTAATCCAAGGATTAAGTTTGAATCCAATCCACTGCGCTACCCGGGCCTCCTATCCTTGTCTCATCGCGCACTAGCGACTCCTGTGGTGGGCCGGGCGCAATGTATGCTGACCAGGTGTATGGTGTTTCCCCCGACACATTGGTGCGGCTGGCTTCTGGGTTGGATGGGCATTGTGTCAAGAAGTATTGCGGCTTGGTTTGGACGCATGGCTCTCGACCTTTGCCTCTCCCGAGTCCGTACGGGAGTTACAGCGATGAGACAAGACTGTAACTACTACCAATTGGATACCACGAAATTGGGGAGAAAAAAGGCATTAAAAAAAACCTCTGACGCCGGTCGGATGTGGCAAGGCTTGAAAACTATTACGGACTACAAAGGGAAAACCAGACGCGAGCTGCCCAGTGACATGAGCTAAATGCCTTTTATCCTTGCTTCAAGGCAAGCACACATGCACGAGAGCACCAGTGTTCTGGATGACTGTGTGATAACACTCTCGGTAGTCGATGTGAGCAAGATCTTTAAACAGGTCATCATTCACAAAGCCGAGGGGCCAGACAGATTACCAGGACGTGTACTTAAAGCATGCACGGACCAACTGGGAAGTGTCTTCACTGACATTTTCAACCTCCCCCTGACCGAGTCTGTAATACCTACATGCTTCAAGCAGACCACCATAGTCCCTGTGCCCAAGGAAGTGAAGGTAACCTGCCTAAATGATTACCGCTCCGTGACACGTCAGTAGCCATGAAGTGCTTTGAAAGGCTGGTCATGTCTCACATCAACAGCATTCTCCTGGATCCACTCCGATTCGCATACTGCCCCAACAGATCCCCAGATGACGCAATCTCAACCGCACTCCACACTGCCCTTTCTCACCTGGACAAAAGGAACACCTATGTGACAATGCTGTTCATTGGCTACAGCTCAGCGTTCAATACCATATTGCCCACGAAGCTGATCACTAGGCTAAGGACCTTAGGACTAAACACCTCCCTCTGCAACTGGATCCTGGACTTTCTGATGGGCCGCCCCCCAGGTGGTAAGGGTAGGCAACAAACACGTCTGCCACAATGATCCTCAACACTGTGGCCCCTCAGGGGTGTGTACTTAGTCCCATCCTGTACTCCCAGTTCACCCACAACTGAGTGGCCAAACACGACTCCAACGCCATTGTTAAGTTTGCTGACGACACAACAGTGGTAGGCCTGATCACCGACAACGTTGAGACAGCCTATAGGGAGGAGGTCAGAGAACTGGCAGTGTGTTGCCAGGACAACAACCTCTCCCTCAATGCGATCAAGACAAAGCAGCTGATCATGGACTACAGGAAAAGGCAGGGCCGAACAGGCCCCCATTAACATCGATGGGGCTGTAGTGGAGCAGGTCGAGAGTTTCAAGTCCCTTGGTGTCCACTTCACCAATGATCTATCATGGTCCAAACACCAAGACAGTTGTGAAGTGAGCATAACAAAACCTTTTCCCCTCAGGAGACTGAAAAGATTTGGAATGGGTCCCCAGATCCTCAAAAAGTTCTACAGCTACACCATCGAGAGCATCCTGACCGGTTGCATCACTACCTGGTATGGCAAGTGCCCAGCATCTGACTGTAAGGTGCTACAGAGTGTATTGCGTATGGCCCAGTACATCACTGGGGCCAAGCGTCCTGCCATATAATTGGTGGTGTCAGAGGAAAGACCATAAAATTGTCAGAGACTCCAATCACCCAATTCATACTGTTTTCTCTGCTACCACACAGCAAGCGGTACCGGAGTGCCAAGTCTAGGACCAAAAGGCTCCTTAACAGCTTCTACCCCCAAGCCATAAGACTGCTGAACAATTCATCAAATGGCCACCAAACTATTTACATTGACCGCCCCCCCCACACACACACATTTGTTTTGTACACTGCTGCTACTCACTGTTAATTATCTATGCATAGTCACTTCACCCCTAACAAAATAGACAAATTACCTCAAATTACACCGCACACTGACTCGGTACCGGTACCCCCTGTATATAGCCTCTTTATTGTTGTTTAATTGTGTTACTTTTTATAAGTTTTTACTTTAGTTTATTTGGTAAATATTTTCTTAAGTGTTTTTGAACTGCACAGTTGGATAAGGACTTGTAAGTAAGCATTTCATGGTAAGGTCTACACTGTATTTGACACATGTGACAAATAAAGTTTGATTTGAGTCAGTAAGCAGTTTAGCACTTACACTGGCGGGCCCCGGTGGCAATACATTTGTAAAACCAAAAGCTTACCTTGACTTGGAAGAGTTGTGAAATATGGAAAGCTTTTGACGATTTGGCGGGCCTGTTTGAGACTGCTCTCTCTATAAACTCTTATGTTATTGCACATACACACACATACATTTACACATTATCTCACTACTTTGCTTTTCGAACCAAACTTCATTTTTCTCCCTTACTTAGTATCCTGCACCTTGCGCCTCGGTGCGCACGGTGAACAGAATAGCAGCAGCAGGGGGTTGACCAAGACCTGGGCGTTTGCTCTCTTTCCTGAGGGTGCTCTGATCCCACTGTGTGTGTGTGTGTGTGTGTGTGTGTGTGTGTGTGTGTGTGTGTGTGTGTGTGTGTGTGTGTGTGTGTGTGTGTGTGTGTGTGTGTGTGTGTGTGTGTGTGTGTGTGTGTGTACACATGCTCAGCTAGGGGCCATAACAGTGAAAAGTGCTTCACAATTATTTTCATTTTCCAGCCATGTTTACGAGTGACTTATAAGGAGAGACTGTGTGTGGCACTACTGCTCCTGTCAATGGGAATTTATAGAGAGAGTGGTTGTACACACCTTTCCCACAAGGACATACACACATTCCTCTCCCACATACCTGAGTGAATGACAGTGTTCAGCTGTTCATTTAATTGTAGTTTATACAGCCTGAGAGTATTTCACTATAAAGACCCTGAGTGTGTGACTGTGTGTGTATGTCTGGAATACGTGTCTGGAAGGCATGGGAAACACAGACTGTGAAGTAGTGGGTGACTTGACATTGTCCTGGTTGACTTTGAAGTTACTGGTATGGAGAGGACAGAATCAATTTGTTATGGCCTTATTTGACCACATTTCCCATTGGGGTGATTTGATGTGCATCCCCTGGGTGAGGTCAGGCATATAGTGAGTACTTGGTCAGTGGAGAGGTGTAGTAACCAACAGATGGATGAATATTTCAACACGTGTGATTACCCAGAAACACTGCTCTGCTCCTGCACATCCTTTGATGTTCTGCTGAATCCACATTTGCCAGAACTCATTATAAAATTGGCCAGGGAAGAGATAGAGAGGAGGGAAAGAGAGAAATATAGAGAGGGGGGGGGGTGAAGAGAGGATGGTCTTATTAACTTCTTCATTCTGGTTCCACTGAGAGAGAGTTCTTAGACAACTTTCCTCCAATGTCCTCCACTTAACGTCTGGAGCGGAGCAGCCTCTCTCTCTGATTTCCAGTGAACTTTCTCACACAACCTGATCCTGTCAATTCCCATCACATCCCCAATCCACGTCCAGGGCAGTATTCCATGCCAGCACTGAACTCTTCCCTTGGATACCATCCTGGTTTTCCCTGTTTGTTCCCATCCCAGATCCCAGCCAGTGACGTCTCGTAAAAAACCCTGAGGGATGAGGTCATTAAGTATAGGGTATGGGGTTCTCCCCAGCGTTAGGCTTGACAAAATACTAAAACCTTCTCAGGAGACAGAGACACTGACCTAATTCAAGACCACAACCCATTAGCTCTGTTAAAGAATCTCAAGTAGAGTCAATTAAAAAAACACCAAACCATAAACAAAACAAAACACCAAACCACAACAAAACACCAAACCATAACAAAACACCAAACCATAACAAAACACCAAACCATAACAAAACACCAAACCACAACAAAACACCAAACCACAACAAAACACCAAACCATAACAAAACACCAAACCATAACAAAACACCAAACCATAACAAAACACCAAACCACAACAAAACACCAAACCACAACAAAACACCAAACCATAACAAAACACCAAACCATAACAAAACACCAAACCACAACAAAACACCAAACCACAACAAAACACCAAACCATAACAAAACACCAAACCATAACAAAACACCAAACCACAACAAAACAACAAACCATAACAAAACACCAAACCATAACAAAACACCAAACCATATTTTTTTGGTTGCGTGTTCTTGTTCTTCTAAATAACTGTCTGTGTTGTATTAGCCTATTAGCCTTGTCTGTGTTGTATTAGAGACGGTCGACCTCTCTCTCCAAACGAGTGATGTTGTTGAAAGGCATAGACCAGTGACTAGGTACCAGCCAGCTCCAAATCTCTGTCAGACCAATTAGAGTTTGTCAGTAATCCTTGGCCTAGCCTGCGGATCACAACAAGGCAGCTAACAGACTTCTATGGACATATAAGAATATTTTAACAAGCAGAGTCCTTTAGCCCTCTGTTCTATAGCCCTTATACTCCTTCCTCCCTTCTCATACCTGCCTGCTCTCATTAGGCCTGGATAGTTTTCTACCAGCTTTCGTCATAGTGACATATGGTATTATGCAAAGGAATTAGGGAGTTTGAGAGTAGATATTTATCTAGTTAAATTGTGTGTATTGTACACTGAGTGCACAAAACATTAGGAACACCTGCTCTTTCCATGACATAGACTGACCAGGTGAATCCGGGTGAAAGCTATGATCCCTTATTGGTGTCACCTGTTATATACTCTTCAGTCAGTGTAGATGAAGGGGAGGAGATAGGTTAAATAGGTATTTTTAAGCCTTGAGACAATTAAGACATGGATTGTGTATGTGTGCCAGTCAGTGTGAATGGGCAAGACACAAGATGTAACTGCCTTTTGAACGGGGTATGGTAGTAGGTCCCAGGCACACCGGTTTGAGTGTTTCAAGAACTGCAACGCTGCTGGCATTCTCACGCTCAACCGTTTCCCGTGTATCAAGAATGGTCCACCAGCCAAAGGACATCCAGGCAACTTGACACAACTTTGGGAAGCATTGGAGTCAACATGGGCCTGCTTCTCTGTGGAACACCTTGGAGAGTCCATGCCCTGATGAACTGAGGCTGTTCTGAGGGCAAAAGGGGGTCAACTCAATATTAGGAAGGTGTTCCTAATGTTTTGTACACTCAGTGTAACTTTCTATATGTGTTGCATGTGAGTACTGAGTGTTATGTTTGCTGTGTTTGTGTGTGTCCACTGTTATGATAGATAGTGAGAAGACCATTGAGGTTCATTGTGATCCATTTTAAAGAATCCATTTCCCTCCTATTCCTGTCCATGACATTTGGCCAAAGGGGTGAGAGGGGAGTATGCACAGATTATATTACTATTTGCCACAGTATCATCCCACCTGACACACATAGACAATCAATCCCATGTCACCCCAGGCGTGGATTTACTTTACCTGCCATCTCAGTCCTGATTGGCCAGGACTCTCCATGTGATGGGGTGATGTCATACCCGGCGTCACTGGTACCAGGGGGTGACATAGAGGCTAAAGCATTCCACACGTGTCAATGTCACCAACCGCAACTCAAGTACCTGGGTTAGGGGAACCAGCGAGTAGACAATAATGTGCATTGTTTAAGGAGTGCTTTTAGAGGGCCTGGTGTGTGTGTGAAGCTGGGCCAGAAACTGTAACCCAATGCTACACCTCCTCACACTGCAGCTAGTGGAACGGCTTTATCGCCAGATCAGTTTTCATGGCTCATTCCCTGTGTGTGTGTGTGTGTGTGTGTGTGTGTGTGTGTGTGTGTGTGTGTGTGTGTGTGTGTGTGTGTGTGTGTGTGTGTGTGTGTGTGTGTGTGTGTGTGTGTGTGTGTGTGTGTAATAACGTGGTTTTCTACCTGTGAAGGAGTTACTTTACATTGAGAGATGGCTACCAGTGTAATCCCCAGTGCAGTGCTTGGATTTGCGGTTGATATCTCATCTCTTTAAGTGGTGTGTTTGCATCACCCCGCTCATGGCATCACACCATGTTTGGTAAACTGACAAACAGGAACGTAAAGGACATCCTCGGGATGTACTGATTCAGCCCCACCAACGGAATCGTGAAACCACACTTGATCGTAGCGGTGTAATATTCAACATATGCTCAGACAGTCACTGTCTGGTCCTTTTGCCGGTTGTATTATTAAGATGAGGATGCCTGTTTTGACATTAATTAATTAATTCATTTATTCAGTTAATTCATCCACTTATTCATTCATCCTTACACACATTACCTGGGTAGAAGGTGTGCTGGAATCAGATCTTCTTCCCAGTCAGTGGGCAAACAATTCTATGGTCTCCTGCTTGGTTTTATCTAATGGCATATGTGTGATTTCACATTCTATTTGTCTGTTCCTGGAAAGAGAACCCAGGGCAGTTCTGAAAAGACAGAGGAGATTCACCTCTGCCATCCTCCCTCTTTCACTCTCTCCTCGGATCCTCTCTCATATTCCCCTTGTTATCTCCTCATCCTTCACACCAAAGCTGATTCCCGTCACTACAGCAGAACAGCCTCAGGGATGATTGACAGACATAAGAAGTAAGTGTATGTCTGGCATAGCTGTTACAAATGACCTTTGGTGAGAGTGTGTGTGTGTGTGTGTGTGTGTGCTTGTTGATTGCGTGCTGTCTTGCTGCTGGGTCTTTGCAGATAAAGCCTGGTCTTGCTGAAGGCCACCTGTGGCAGGGCGATACACCAGCCAGCTCAGGGAGCTTCTCCAACCCTTAGGCACAAACCCAACACAATTAAAACAAGCAAAACAACAAGCGTGCAGAGAATAGGCAACAGGGGAGCCTGGCTGCCTTTCTCCTCGCAATTTATTATATCCTTCTGAATATGTCTGCACGGAGTGTTAATTGTAATTCAAATGAAATATGTATGATTTTGCCCTGTGGCTAGGTTGTTGGTTTGCTGTCTTTTCACCTTGGAGTTTTTTGTGTGTGGATGTGTTTGGGTTTGTGTGTATTCATTTGAAATGCTTGACGGCGCCCTCTCACCTGCCTTCGAAAAACACCCCATAATTATGTTGTGCATTGTTTCAGGATTGCAAGACTCAATTAGATCCGTGTTCTCAGGAAGACAAGACAATCTTTCTAGGTTCTCTGACCTGGTACGTTTTAAATGTTATCCAGGGCCAGAATACTGGTCCTTACTGGGAAAGCAAAGAATAGTGTTGTCACAATACCAGAATTTAGACTTATCGATACCAGGTTTATCACGATAATTGACACCAACATGATACCATGGCAAAAAATGTTTTGCATGTTAGCCAAAGTCACAGAATGGCATTTAATCCAGACAGATCTTTTGAGTTCAGTATCATTACATTGGAAATGTTTTTGACTTTTGTACCATTCTAACTACACACTTGAATGGTAAATATCTTGATAAACTGGGTAAATCAAGATGTAGCCTAGGTCTTTTCACAATACAGGTGAATGCATATTCAATAGAAGTGTGTGAATGCATTGAGTTATTGAGCTTGTTTTGGCTGATTTCATGAGGCTACAGATGAAAGACTATCTGTTTACCTTCCATTTGGGATTTTTAGGACTTTTCTTGTACTGATCAACAACATTTGCATAGAATAAGAAATCTCTTATTTTATAAAGGTGTGCACTGTCTCTTTAAGACCCATAAAGTCATTCACACACAATGTCAGTTCGAGGCTTGATCAAAGATGATCTTGACTAGGAGAGACTTAAGGCGGGGGAGACGAAGTGAATGAATAACATTTTTGGTGACAATCATCTTTGTAAGCAGTAAAATGTTGTGTTGTGGTACTAGGGTAGTGAATTGGCTTCAGCTGTTAGCTAACAAGGACAGTTAGCCTTCGAAGCTGGATGTTACCGGTATCTTCTTGTGTTCTAGCCTGTTCTGGATATTGTTTTGGGAACAGTAATTAGCCGTTTCAACATTTCTACATGCCGTGTTGCGTTATTCAAGAGTGTTAACTTCTGTGCAGCATAAGTGATGATGCAGCCCAGACTCCCAGTGAGTTCAGTGGTTCCTCATGTCAGGCTAGATCTAGCAAGAAGTAAGCAGAGCAGGGCATGGTGCTCTCACACTATAAGGGGACATCAGCTACACTGAAAGACAGACTTAATCCTCTCTCAATCAGTAGACGACATGAGACACATTTGAGAGAAGTACCGAAAGTAACAAAAAGTATAGTACCAAGTATCAAGAAAGTGCCAGCGTTTCGGTATACCATGCAACACTAGGAAAGAGTACTGTACCACTTGGCCCTCTGTCCCATCTTACTTCCCGAAGGCCCCACTGATGAAGTGGAGAGTGTAGAGGTTATTGATCTTCCCATAGATCAGCCTCTTGTTTCCCTCTACCTACAACCTAATGGGGGATATGGGGTGCAGTGTGTGTGTGTGTCCCTCTACCTACAACCTAATGGGGGATATGGGGTGCAGTGTGTGTGTGTGTGTGTGTGTGTGCGTGTGCGTGCGTGCGTGATTCAGGGTGAGGCTGACTGGAAGTAGCAGTTGATCGATCTGCGTGCCTCTTTCAGTGAAATTCCCAGCAACACCCTTCCAATGAGGACTGTGTCTAGAATTCTGTTGAGCCAGTGGAATTACATACTGCACTGTAGTCATAGCATCTCTGTTGTATATCATCACTCTTTGTTGTACATTTTTACTATTTTCTACATTGTAGAATAATAAAGATATCAAAACTATGAAATAACACATATGGCATTATGTAGTAACCAAAAAAGTGTTAAACAAATCAAAATATATTTTATATTTGAGATTCTTCAAGGTAGCCACCCTTTGCCTTCATGACAGTTGTGCACACTCTTGGAATTCTCTCAACCAGCTGCATGAGGTAGTCACCTGGAATGCATTTCAATTAACAGGTGTGCCTTGTTAAAAGTACATTTGTGGATAGGTCAGTCAATCCGGGAAATGTAATGATCTTTGAAAGTTTCTTCAAGCGCAGTCACAAAAACCATCAAGCGCTATGATGAAACTGTCTCTCATGAGGACCCGCCACAGGAAAGGCAGACCCAGAGTTACCTCTGCTGCAGAGGGTAAGTTCATTAGAGTTAACCTCACCTCAGATTGCAGTCCAAATAAATTCTTCACAGAGTTCAAGTAACACACATATCTCAACATCAACTGTTTAGAGGCCTTCATGGTTGAATTGCTGCCAAGAAACCACTACTAAAGGACACTAATAATAATAAGAGACTTGCTTGGGCCAAGAAACACAAGTAATGGACATTAGACTGGTGGAAATCTGTCCTTTGGTCTGACGAGTCCAAATTTGCGATTTTTGATTCCAACCACCATGTCTTTCTGAGACGCAGAGTAGATGAACGGATGATCTCCGCATGTGTAGTTCCCACCGTGAAGCATGGAGGAGGTGTGATGGTGTGGGGGTTCTTTGCTGGTGACACTGTAAGTGATTTATTTAGAATTCAAGGCACAATTAACCAGCATGGTTACCACAACATTCTGCAGCGATAAGCCATCCAATCTGGTTTGCGCTTAGTGGGACTATCATTTGTTTTTCAACAGGACAATAACCCAACACACCTCCAGGCTATGTAAGGGCTATTTGACCAAGAAGGAGAGTGAAGGAAAAGCAACCAGCAAGTGCTCAGCATATGTGGGAACTCCTTCAAGACTGTTGGAAAAACATTCCAGGTGAAGCTGGTTGAGAGAATGCCAAGAGTGTTTAACACTTTTTTTGGTTACTACATGATTCCATGTGTTATTTCATAGTTTTGATGTCTTCACTATTATTCTACCATGTAGAAGATAATATAAATAAAGAAAAACCCTTGAATGAGAAGGTGTGTCCAAACGTTTGACTGGTACTATAGGTATGTATGTGGCGGAACTGTTGGTTGTGTGATTTAAGCAGTGTGCCTGCTCCTCTCTCCACAGTCTCCGTAGGGAAATGTGTTGCAGGGTCTCTGGTGTTGGTCTGTGAGTTAGGACTCTGTTTCTACACTACAGCATCATATCCCCATTAAAGCTTGATAAACGGTTTAACTCCCCAGTCAGGGCCACTGCAGGCACTGTAAGCAGGTCTGCATACTACAGTAGGTTCAGTTTGCTCCTAGCAGAACTCAACTAGGCTCAGTGAACGTATGTGCCTCGCATACTCCCCTGGCCTTCGCTTGAGAAACTAGAAGAAAGCGACAACAGTACTGTTTTTGCCGTGGAGATCTTAGTAGGGCAATTTTACATCTAACTGAAATGTTTGGTGCAGTATTTCTCAACTGGAAAGAAATTGCATGAAAACGAGTCGTCTCTCGTTGAACGACAACAAAAACGTAATCAAAGAATCCCTACTGTTGACCAATCACAGACGAAGGGGCGTAGACATCGGCTACTGAACTACGGCTTACATCTTGCCAAAAATAATTAACTAAATGTTGTCGTAATATGCTGTATGCACGAACTGTTTCGGATGGGAAGCATGCGGGCGACTTAAAGGCATCTGCATACTAGATTTGGTTTGCTCAGAGCAGACCTCGGCTAGGCGAAGTGAACGTCTTTGCCTCGCACACTCCCTTAAAATATATTTCCTTGAAAAAGCGGCAATAGTACTGTTTGTCCATCTTGCGACGCCATAGCCAGTATACACTTCTTCAAAATAGTCTGAATTAATCTAAGATAACTCTGGAAATCTGTCATTCATTTTTGATGTTCTTGCTGAGGAGGTCATAGTCGCACAATTTTACATTTAACTAAGAGGTTTGGTGCCATATTTCTCCTAACACAGTATATGCGCAAACTGGGACGCATGCGGACGCCTTAAGTCAGCATTGTGTGAACCACTCTTAGCCACATGAAAGAGCAGCCAAATCACAACCTCCTGCTCCCAACAGGCAGTAAAAGAGGTGAAATACCACCCACAAATGGCTGCAGCTACTGGACATTATTACCCCCCTGCTCTTCCCCCTCCAACCTCTCCCCCTCTCTCTCTCTTAGATCATCTGTTTTTTTCCATCCTCTCAAATTCATTTTCCATTGCATAGCCCTTCACAGTTTTCACAAAAGTACAGTATAGGTACACACCACACAGAGAATCACACACTACACACACTTAGTTCAGCACTTAAACCCTTTAATGCCAAAGTGAATCTGGTGAAATAGTAAGCATATTTACAGTATAACCTGTACAAATCTCCATCATCAGTAGAAACATTGAAGCAAATTAGTTAAATCTGGAGAGATGAGGGATGGAAGGATAGAAGGACTGGGGGATGGAGGGAGGCTGGAATACAGAGCTCAGTGAGGAGACTTTGTCTCATGGCCCCTGAGGGAGGGAGGCAGGAACACAGACCTCAGTGAGGAGAGTTTGTCTTATGGCCCCTGAGGGAGGGAGGCAGTAACACAGACCTCAGTGAGGAGACTTTGTCCATGTCCCCTGAGGGAGGGAGGCAGGAACACAGAGCTCAGTGAGGAGACTTTGTCTCTTGTCCCCTGAGGGAGGAAGACCAGGAACACAGAGCTCAGTGAGGGAGGGACTTAGGAGTCCAGGACTCTGTGGAATGAGTGACAGATAAACAGAGGAGAAAGAGAATGATTTTGTGTGTGTGTGTGTGTGTGATGATACTCAGAGTAGGGATCCAGGCTGAGACTGTGTGTTGTGGTCTTGGTGGACTGGAGTCCCATGCTCCTTCTCCACTCATAATACATTTTTTGAAAGAGCAGAGAACAGAGCTTTACCCCTTCATTCTGCCCACTGCCTGTCCGGCTGCCCACTGCCTGTCCGGCTGCCCACTGCCTGTCCCGCTGCCCACTGCCTGTCCTGCTGCCCACCGCCTGTCCCGCTGCCCACTGCCTGTCCGGCTGCCCACTGCCTGTCCGGCTGCCCACTGCCTGTCCCGCTGCCCACTGCCTGTCCCGCTGCCCACCGCCTGTCCCGCTGCCCACTGCCTGTCCGGCTGCCCACTGCCTGTCCGGCTGCCCACTGCCTGTCCGGCTGCCCACTGCCTGTCCCGCTGCCCACTGCCTGTCCCGCTGCCCACTGCCTGTCCCGCTGCCCACTGCCTGTCCCGCTGCCCCCTGCCTGTCCTGCTGCCCACTGCCCACTGCCTGTCCGGCTGCCCACTGCCTGTCCGGCTGCCCATTGCCTGTCCGGCTGCCCACTGCCTGTCCGGCTGCCCACAGCCTGTCCCGCTGCCCACTGCCTGCCTGTCCCGCTGCCCACTGCCTGTCCCGCTGCCCCCTGCCTGTCCTGCTGCCCACTGCCCACTGCCTGTCCGGCTGCCCACTGCCTGTCCTGCTGCCCACTACCTGTCCCGCTGCCCACTGCCTGCCTGCCCAGCTCCCAATCTGCCAGCCTCTGCAGCTTTGCACCACTTAACCAGCAGAATGCTAATGTGTTATTCCTTAAATAAATATCCCCTGATATATATATAAAATAAATAATTTAGTAGGGAGGGTTGAACCCCATGACAGACCATGGGAACACTTCAAAGCTTCTTTAATGAAACACACTGGACCAGCAGTGTTCTCTTCCTCTCTCTCTCAGAGATCCAGAGATATTCTGTTACAGTCAGCAGACCAAAGGGCATCGCTGCGTTACTGTGCCGACAGCAGGATCAAAGACTTTGATGCAGGCTTCTGACAAACAGTAGTTGATTAATAGCTAGACCCGGCCGCTTCGCAAGAGAGAATCGCCCATAATCGCTTTAGCTGTGTTCAATATGATCAAATTCCTTCAGCAGGGTTGTAGATGTTTCAAAGTAAACATCTCTTTCTCTCTCTCTCTCTCAATTTAAATTTAAATTCAATTCCTCTCTTATCTACATAGAGAAAGAGCCTTGGAAACTATAATATAGTCCATATTGAAAACGGCTTTAATAGCATTAGATTTTCCCTCTTATAGTCATATTATAGCTCAGAACATACTGATATCATACTCTCACAGCTGTAAACCAATTGTTGTTTTCCTAGTGGAGGTTTTAGGGAAGATGTTTTTACTAAGATATGCCAAAAAAAAAGGCCTCTGTTCGTCAACTCGGCTCACTGCTGTGTTTTGCCTCCTGGGACTCTGGGCCTTTAAACAATACAGAAACGTTGTGTCTGCCCCATGACAATGTGTGTTAATTAGAATGTCCGACCGGATTACAGTTGGTACAATCACCGGCACAGCAATGATAATGCACTGTGTCTAATTACTGTAAACTTACTGCTGCTGCTGAAGGGAACAACTGCTGAGACTGATATGTACTGTAGGTACTGCTGGATGTGTGCATTAGTGGCTCAGTGTGGCTTCCTAATCATTGGAGATATGTATAGCTAGTGTGTGTATTGTATGTGTGTAAGAGATTTGTGTGTGTGTGTGATTAATATAGTCTCCACGTAGTTTCTAATTCCCCAGACTCTAATAAGCTAGTTCTTCTGATACATGCTTCCTCAGAGTGCTACAGTTTTGTGTGTGTTAAAAGGGGTAGGCCCAGGCCTATGGGCGATGGGTAGTGCTGTGGTCATATCCAAGTGGGAAGGTGGTATTTACCACATACGACTGGGAAATATCCGCTTGAATGCTCCTCCAACTGGTAATTACTAGTGGGAAACTCGTCTATCATCCATGAGCTCCGACTTCTCCCACATGCTGACCTCTGACGTCACTTACTATGGAAATTACCTTGATAACAGCATTTCCAAGACATTATTTATAAAAGCAATCTATTCGTATCTTTTTTTTAACACTATCATTTGTTTACAAGCATTTGATAGCTGTAATTTTAGTTTATGGTTGACGCAGCTTGTTGGCCATTATTTGGCAATTAGCCAATGGGTTCAAAGCACGTGAACTTCACAACTGGTCATGACCACCTTCCCACTTGGTTATGAATGCAGCATTAGGCTCAGGGTGACAGAGTGATGTTTGGGACATGACATGAGCTACTGATTGTCATTGTGCTTGTGGCCAGGGATTGCTCCAACATACATGCAATGTACATCTCATGTCATATTTCCTCTTTTCTCAGGATCTCGTCTTCGTCAGGATGACTCCCCTCCCCGGATAGTGGAGCACCCCTCTGACCTCATTGTGTCCAAGGGGGAGCCAGCCACCCTCAACTGCAAGGCGGAGGGGCGTCCTGCCCCCACGGTGGAGTGGTACAAGGACGGGGAGCGTGTGGAAACAGACCGGGACAACCCCCGTTCGCACCGCATGCTGCTGCCCAGCGGCTCCCTCTTCTTCCTACGTATCGTCCACGGCCGACGCAGCAAGCCAGACGACGGCAGCTACGTGTGTGTGGCCCGTAACTACCTGGGCCAGGCCGTCAGCCACAACGCCTCGCTGGAGGTAGCCAGTAAGTAATGCTCTCTGTCTGTCTCGGTGGTGGTGGTGGGTCAAAGCCGTGTGGGTTGTTGTATCAACTACTAGCAACAAAGTAGGCATAATGACGATAGCTATTTGCTTTATATCAAAGGATGTAGATGGAATATGTAGATGTAAGTGATGGCTATCACTGCTTTATAACACTGAAGTCAGTGTTGTTAATAATTACAGAAATCAGTCATTCATTAGATGTCTGGATACGACAATCTCTTAAAGGAGAAGTTACTCAAAATCCATACAACTCCCAAGTGATTCCATACATTGAAACTAGATCAGTGTAGTTTGCCCCCCCCGTTCCTCCATGTAGTGATGTACTGAAACAGCTGAAAAATAGGTCACGTGACCCTGTGATGTTGCTGGATGCAGGCCCCACTCTGCACGTTGCCAGTGAATTCATTATATATTATGAAATCCACAATGTGTGGCCAAATTCATTGTTTTATTGAAAGTGTGTGGCCAAAGAAGCTATTTTTGTTAAATGTACTATCGGTTTTGAGTCAGGAAATGTGTACTTTTCCACCTAAAAGATTTGGCATTATTTTATGTAGCCGACTGCCACAGCAGTGGAGATATGCGCTCTCGGGAATCCCTTCTTCGTAGAAACTGCACATTATGCCCTTATTCACAGATGCATGTTTTTTGGGGTGGTGAAGTAAAGACAGCGTTACACATTAGATATAAAAAAGAAACAACAACCTAGAAATATGTCTAATGATGAAATACTTGCAAGTGAAGAAAAATACTGCTGGAGGGACGCCGATGGTGTCATCAAACTGTATTTATTCAGACTAAGAATTGAGGCAAACTGAGCTTCAGGTGGCCTCCGCCCCTCTAGCCACCGAAGCCACAGCAAGATCTGGTAGCAGTAGCTGCCTAGGATCGACACAGACTGGTGGTGCAGTTGGGGCAATTGCGCTCCAATTCCACGAATGAGGAATGTTTGTGCTGCAGAGAATTCAAATAAGTGACTACAATTCTTACAGAAATCTAGGAACGTAATGATGATGAGAGCAGTTAGTCTGCTTTTGCGACCACTGAGATTGATCTGCCCACATCAACGGTCCGGAAAAAATTAAATGGTGACGCACCCCTGTTCCAGCTGGGCCTAATGGACAGTTATCTAACGAGTAAGTATCTAAACTTTTCTTTACTGAATGATCGCTTATCATCAACCTCTATGAGCGGGACCGTTAGTGAGTTAATTTTTTCACATTAGCCCCAAACACTATTTAATCATCACAATGTTTTTGGTGTATTCTCTTCTGCAATGTAAGGTGACACAATGTGGGACCGAACACCAGCTTGCTCTTGCTGCCAACTCTTTATCCGCTTTTTTGTATCTAACTTTACCTGCGATATGCCTAACTCTTATCATCTTTTTCACCAGCTCCTTCTCTCGCCCCCAAAAAATGTAATCTGTGAGATCAAGCTCCGTGTAAGGGCACGTCTCTTAATCATGAATTTACTGGCAATGGAACAGAGCGAGGCCTGCATCCAGCAATGACACAAGTCATGTGAGAGAGAGAACTCCACTAAACTAGTTTCAATGTATGGAATCACTTGGTAGTTTCTGTATTTTGGGTAAACTTCTCCTTTAAAGGAGGATGTTCAAGGTCACCAACCACAGGACCAAACGAGCCCAGTCAAGAGCCTTGGAATAGACCGTGAAGTCATGTTCTCTGATGGTGATGACAGGTCTAGCTCTCACTCGCTCTCTCTCTCTCGCTCTCTCTCTCTTTCGCTCTCTCTATCTTAGCCTTTGAAGAACACTGTGTTATGTCTTTGGCGGCAACTAAGGTGACTACAGCCCTGCCAGACAGAGAGACAGCTTGAAATGCCAAGGTTTTTATGAGGCTGCATCTGAGCCTGCATAGACTTTACCTGGAGACACTTCAATGACACTAATAACTCAACTGGCCCCTTACCGGACAGTTGGAACTATCTGCAGAGCATGGCAGTCTACCAGCCTGCCTAGACAGTTTATCTAGGCTGTTTATCCTTTTATCATTGTTGTTTGTTTTCTTCCCTCCTAACGCGGGGTCAAACAAGGTGAAACACTAGCTTGCACTGTTGTAAAGTCCTAATAGATATATTCTCTCTATAGTAAATGTGAAATACACTGATTAATACAAAACATTAAGAACACCTGCTCTGACCAGGAGAATCCAGGTGAGAGCTATGATCCCTTATTCATGTCACTTGTTAAATCCAATTCAGTCAGTGTAGATGAAGGGGAGGAGACAGGTTAAAGAAGGATTTTTAAGCCTTCAATTGAGACATGGATTGTGTATGTGTGCCATTTAGAGGGTGAATGGGCCAGACACTAAATGTATGTGTCTTTGAATGGGGTATGGAAGTAGGTGCCAGGCGCACCGGTTTGTGTCAAGAACTGTAATGCTGCTTGGTTTTTCATGCTCAACAGTTTCCTGTGTGTATCAAGAATGGTCCACCACCCAAAGGACATCCAGCCAATTTGACACAACTGTGGGAAGCATTGTAGTCAACATGGGCCAGCTTCTCTGTGGAACGCTTACGACACCTTGTAGAGTCCATATGCCCCCAACGAATTGAGGCTGTTCTGAGGGCAAAAATGTGGGGTGCAACTCAATATTAGGAAGGTGTTCCTAATGTTTTGTACACTCATTGTATGGTCTAATTAGCAGTTATTTTGGCTTTAAAATGATTTTCTATCTAGTTTGATCCTCTCTTCTGACTTCATAACTACCTGTACAACCCCAGGGAGAGAGAGCAGTGATCCTCTCTTCTGACTTCATAACTACCTGTACAACCCCAGGGAGAGAGAGCAGTGATCCTCTCTTCTGACTTCATAACTACCTGTACAACCCCAGGGAGAGAGAGCAGTGATCCTCTCTTCTGACTTCAGAACTACCTGTACAACCCCAGGGAGAGAGAGAGCAGTGATCCTCCTGGGTGTATTTCATCTGCCCTTCGCTGTCACTGAAACAGCCTTATTACCAACTCCCTTTCCAACATTGAAATAACAGCTTCATTTTGGATACTGCGTTAAGTGCTAGGCTTTTTTCTCTTATTAGTCCTTGCTTATGGGCGTGTAGTGATAATCCTTGTTTCAACCATTTCTGTCTGTCTAACAGGTAGGGAGGGCAAAGTCAGGGTTTAGCATGGCTTATCTGGAGCTACAAACACATAGGGAGCAACTCCAACTCTCCCCGCAGTACCTCACTACCTGACCCCAGACTGACTTATTCCTTCAAAGGTTTTTGAGTGATTCCTCACGAAACCCAGACAAAAAAATACCATGAGTTGGGGGACGTTCACGAAATGTAAATCCATAGAATAGTCCTTTGGAGTAAGGATTGTTGACATACAGTTGCGGCCAAATATATTGACACCCGTGCACTTTTCTTTAATAACTCCGTATCTCTTATCAAATAAGTTACACAAATAAATAAATACATATTGGTCTCCACATCTTATCGGATTTCAACATTGCAGAACCAATTGCATTTTTGTAAATGTACGTTTACAATTTGAATTGAGAAAATAGAGACGAAAGTCATGGGACAACATTATTTGCACCCTGGAGCTAGTACTTGGTTGTGGAGTCTTTGGCCAAGAGAACTGCCAACACATGCTTCTTGTAGCCATCAATGAGCTTTCTGCACCTTTCTACTGTCAATTTGGCCTAGTCTTCAGCAGCAAACGCATCTAATGCTGATCTAAATTTAATTCTGATCTAATCCAATTCTTCAATGTTTGAGAGGTGCCCGACTGCTGTTTCCAGCTCTCGCCTTAGGTTGTGGATGTGATTCAGATCTAGACTCTTCACTGGCCACTCCAGAACACTCCAGAACACTCCGATGTTTCTTCTTGAACTATTCCAGGGTTGTTTTGATGCGTGTTTGGGTGACCCACAACCTTCACCAGGGATGCAGTTTTTGGACACTGGGTTGAACATCGCATTCCAAAACACCTTGATGATAGAGATTCATTTACATATTGGGATATTGTATCGTATCGTTTTTGACAATATCGCAACGTTTATTTGTGCGCTAGTTGGCTGTACCTGCACCAAAAGTCCAGTATTTCTTTCGTCAAAGCTTGTTTTCTGTCTTCTTTTTAAATAGGGAGACAATTTGTTTCACCACTTTTACTTCCATTTCTCATGTCTCTCTTGTCCCTCTGCAGCAGACACAGTATGGTTAGCAATATGTTTGGAACATGGAATCTCAATAAATCACAGATAGAATTGTAGGAATCGTGAGAATCGCAATACATATCGTATTGGCACTTAAGTGTCATGATAATATCGTATTGTGAGGTCCCAGGCAATTTCCAGCCATACTTGATCATCTGCTGATGATGTCTGCTGATGATGTCTGCTGATGTCATGTGTATGTGACAAATAAAATTTGATTTGATTTGATGTCTTGAACACATTCAAGGCCCCCAGTAGCAGAGGCAGCAGAGCAACCCCACAGCAATATCGAACCTCCCCAATGTTTTATTGAAGGGAGGATGTTATTTTCTTTGAATGTTTCATTTGGTTGTTGGTAAACACAGGAAGACGCCACTGCTGAAGGAGACTCAAGAAACCCTGATTGAACTTCTCGAAAAACCCACCTAAACAAGCCTTCATTCTGTGGAAAATGTTCTGTGGACTAATGAAACAAAATTAGAGCTCTTTGGCAACGTGTGCAAGGTATCATGTTTTGTTTTGGAGTCAAATATTCAACCCATTGTCCAAAAACCTATGGCAAGATTTGAAAACAGCAGTTTTCAAGGGCACGCCTCAAACATTGAAGAAACAGAGCATTTTGGTGCTAAAAAGTGGGCCAAATTGCCAGTAGAAAGGTACAGCAAGCTTATTGACGGCTACAAGAGGCATTTGTCTGCAGTTATCTTGGCCAAAGGCTGTGAAATCAAATACTAGCTCCGGGGTGCCAATCATTTTCTAAAATAAAATTGTCAACTTAAGTTTACAAAAATGTAATTAGTTGTAAAATGTTGAAAATCCAATAACAAGGTGTGGTGACAAAAAGTTTACTTGAATATTTATTTTAATAGCGTGACGTTTCAAAACTGCACATTTTAGAGCGGCCATTTCAGCTCATGAAAAATGGGACAAAAACTTATACAAATGTCAAATATATGGCAATGATCTTTCCTCCAAAGGACTATTCTATGGAGGGCTTCACATGTCAGGGCAGGCATAACCACTCATCTAGCGAATAGCTGGGTTGAGGTGGTGCTGTAACAATGTTTATACAGTATGTAATGTTACAATGCTTTGTGATCAGCGCAGGGTTTGGACTGTGCCTGGCCTGGACATAGCTGTTGTTCACTGTTTCCAGACAGTGTAGTTTAGGACTCGTTTATGCTTAGTTTGTTAATGCACCAACTTGTTTTGTGGAAACTCTGCCAGAGTAATTCTACGTACTCTCTCAGATCTCCTGTTGAGGCTTATTTTTCCTCTTATTCTTAACTGACCCGAGAACCAAGGTTATTCTGTGCATCTGAAAAAACACTATACAGTCCATGTTTTACAGCCACATGAAAAGACATACAATAAACTGTCAAATCCTACACTCAGGATGTCAGATAAAGTTCTCTGTTTTGGATGTTCTATTTCACAGAATATGTTTCTCTCACATGCAACTAGAAATTCTCTCACACACAGATGCTTATACACACGCACGCCTACTGACACACACAACCACACTCCTACTCGGGCACATTCACACTATGGCTATTGTCCCAGCCATCCTGTTGAGTAAAAAGAATGTGTTTTTATCTCAGCTAATTTTGCACAACCAGAGCTTAATAGTAACGTCAGTGAATCCAGTTACACATTTATGCACATATTGGATCTTTGTACGATGGGAGCGATCAGGTGACCTGCTGTAGTTGCATGCGATCTTCCCATATAGACTGACACTGACCTACTTCAATAGCTCTCTGTTACTCCTGTCTCCTAGGCCTCTGCTCTCCCTCTGTCCGCTTGCCCCCTGTCCCCACCCCCCAGCACCTAGGCCCCTGTCACGCCACCCTCCCCACTCATCTTCTCCTCCCTAGTTTTGCCACCACCTTTAACCTGATGCCTTAAAGGGAATGCTTTTTGCATCATCATGATGATGTTGCCGGTGACACTTTGCTTCTTGAATGTCCAATATCTTGAAATCTTTTTTTTTTTTTGGTCGATTATGGAAAAAAAAAGGATATTTTTGTAGTGGGTTTTCTGTTTAAGTAGAGCCGCACCCGGCTCTCTGTGTCACTCTTTTCAAACCCCTTTCCAGTGAAGATAATTTGTTTACTTGCCAGACTATTTGCCTTTTGATTAACTTTTTTTACAGCATCATTCATTACTTCAGTCAGTCCCCTGATGCATTCAGATCACTTCTTGCTGTGGGGTCCCCTCACAGTCAAGGGAAAAGGCTAGAGATCCCAGGAGAACATGCTCCCGCTAGGCTCCCACAGCGTGTCTCAGCATGTGTCCTGGGCCTCTCAGGGCTGAGCACGTCCTCCCTGTCCCAGAGCCGTATCCATAACAAGTCTTACTGAGGGGTCACGGGTAGGTTGGGACTGTCAGAGGGCCCAGGGGTACGGTTTTTGAGATGTGACAAATGCATAATATGCCATGACTTGTGGAAATGTGGTATCAATTCACACAAACATGTCTGCTTCATATCCCTATGGTAAAAACTCCAAAAAGGTTGGTGGACTTTTACTATAGGACCCACCTGCCATCCACAACAGCTGTGTGTGTGTGTGTTTGTGTGTCTAGTAGTGCACCAGTTTAGACTAAGGGTTTCTGTATTGCTAACAGGTGCCAGTGTTATTCTGTCAGAGTCTGCCCAGTGTGAGGGGTAAGCCCGTTGTGTTGCCCGTTAGACACGCTTTCACCCCATTGTCCCCCCGTGAGGACTTTGTCCGCCTGCATGTCCAAAATACACATCAACCAAAAGTGTGTTTTTTTTTATGGCCCTGGGGAGGGTGGTGGAATGAGCAGGGGCAGGGGGCAGAGGTTAGAGGTCAGGGGTGTCACAAAAGAACATTGTGACTTTCTTTTCATGCTTGGTGACTATAAAGGAGGGGAGGGGTGGTGGAGGGGACAAAGGCACTGATTCTGGCAGCAGGCAGGAAGGACAGAGAAGAGAGGGAAGCACTGATAACAGAGGACAGCAGAGATGGTGTGTTCCTCTCCTTCCTGGTGACAGGGATTAATGACAGTGGGTATGCCCTCACACTCCGTCCCTGCCTCAGTCACACTGGGTATCCATCTATCACCCAGCTACTTCCTGTGTCCGATCCACTGACTCACTCTGGGGAGGTCTACTGCTGCCCAACACCAAACCTGTCTTTCTTTATGCTATTTGTCCACCTGGGGAGTTTATTTTGGGATGTTGAGGTTTAAAGTTGAGCTAGAACAGAGGGACAGCTTGTAGAATCTCAACTGAGTTATTTCCTACTGATTCAACTCAAAGGGGTCCAACTGACGCAGGGGTCATCCACGGGTCATTTCAGGGTCCAGGGGTCTCCCATATGCGGTGGAACAGAGCCCCCTCTGTCTGATACTCCTGAGTTTAGGCTGTAAGAGAGTCAACATGTGTTAGCCTAATGTGGTCTAAATCATATAACATTTTATTTGTCACATGTGCCAAATACAACAGGTGTTGACTTTACCATGAAATGCTGACTTCCCAACAATGCAGAATTAAAAAGTAAGAAAAAAATTGGAAATAGTAACACAATGAAATAGCAATAACAAAGTTATATACATGAGTACTGGTACCGAGTCATTGTGCAGGGGTACGAAGTAGTTGAGGTAATACAGTATCTACAGTTGAAGTCGGAAGTTTACATGCACTTAGGTTGGAGTTTTTTTCAACCACTCCACAAATTTCTTCTTAACAAACTATAGTTTTGGCAAGATGGGTAGGACTTTTCTATTCTATCTACTTTTTGCATGACACAAGTCATCTTTACAACAATTGTTTACAGACAGATTATGTCACTTATAATTCACTATCACAATTCCAGTGGGTCAGAAGTTTACATACACTAAATTGACTGTGCCTTTAAACAGCTTGGGAAATTCCAGAAAATGATGTCATGGCTTTAGAAGCTTCTGATTGAGTCATTTGAGTCAATTGGAGGTGTACCTGTGGATGTATTTCAAGGTCTACCTTCAAACTCCGTGCCTCTTTGCTTGACATCATGGGAAAATCAACAGAAATCAGCCAAGACCTCTAGTTCGTCCTTGGGAGCAATTTCCAAACGCCTGAAGGTACCACATTCATCTGTACAAACAATAGTCTGCAAGTATAAACACCATGGGACCACGCAGCCATCATACCGCTCATCATACCGCGCCTTCGAGTGCCAGGGAGGGGGAGTGACAGAAAGTATGTGTGTGTGTGTGTGTTGAAGTGTCAGTGTAGCAGTATATGTGAGTGTGTGGGTAGAGTCCATTGAGTGTTCATAGAGCCAGTGTAGTATATGTGAGTGTGTGGGTAGAGTCCATTGAGTGTTCATAGAGCCAGTGTAGTATATGTGAGTGTGTGGGTAGAGTCCATTGAGTGTTCATAGAGCCAGTGTAGTATATGTGAGTGTGTGGGTAGAGTCCATTGAGTGTTCATAGAGCCAGTGCAAGAGAGTCAGAACTAAAAAAAGGGGCAGCATTGCAAATAGTCCAGGTGGCCATTTGATTAAATGTTCAGTAGTCTTATGGCTTTGGGGTAGAAGCTGTTCAGGAGCCTTTTGGTCCCAGACTTGGCGCTCCGTTAAGCGCTTGCCATGTGGTAGCAGAGAGAACAGTCCATGACTTGGGTGGTTGGAGTTTGATGTACTGGGCTGTATGCACTACCCTCTGTAGCGCCTTATGGTCGGATGCCAAGCAGTTGCCATAACAAGCGGTGATGCAGCCAGTCAAGGTGCTCTCAATGGTGCAGCTGTAGCACTTTGTGAAGATCTGAGGGCCCATGCCAGTGAAATGCTTACTTTTGAGCCCCTAACCGACAATGCAGTTTTAAAAAATATGGATAAGAATAAGAAATAAAAGTAACAAGTAATTAAAGAGCAGCAGTAAAATAACAATAGCGAGACGATATACAGAGTCAATGTGCGGGGGCACCGGTCAGTTGAGGTAATATGTACAGGAAGGTAGAGTTATTGAAGTGACTATGCATAGATGATAACAACAGAGAGTAGCAGCGGTGTAAAGGGGGAGAGGAGTGAGGGGGAGGGGCAATGCAAATAGTCTGGGTAGCCATTTAATTAGGTGTTCAGGAGTCTTATAGCTTGGGGGTAGAAGATGTTTAAAAGCCTCTTGGAACTAGACTTGGCGCTCTGGTACCACTTGCCGTGCAGTAGCAGAGAAAACAGTCTATGACTAGGGTGGCTGGAGTCTTTGACAATTTTAGGGCCTTCCTCTGACACCGTCTGGTATAGAGGTCCTGGATGGCAGGAAGCTTGGCCCCAGTGATGTACTGGGCCGTTCGCACTACCCTCTGTAGTGCCTTGCGGTCGGAGGCTGAGCAGTTGCCATACCAGGCAGGATGCAACCAGTCAGGATGCTCTCGATGGTGCAGCTGAGAACCTTTTGAGGATCTGAGGACCCATGCCAAAACTTTTCAGTCTCCCTCGGGGGAATAGGCTTTGTCGTGCCCCCTTCACGTCCGCCTTGGTGTGCTTGGACCACGTTAGTTTGTTGGTGATATGGACACCAAGGAATTTAAAGGTCTCAACCTGCTTCACTGCAGCCCTGTCGATGTTAATGGGGGCGTGCGTTGTCCTCTTTTTCCTGTAGTCCACAATCATCTCCTTTGTCTTGAGTATGTTGAGGGAGAGGTTGTTGTCCTGGCACGACACGGCCACGTCTCTGACCTCTTCCCTTTAGGCTGTCTCGTCGTTGTCGGTGATCAGGCCTACCACTGTTGTGTCATCGGCAAACTTAATGATTGTGTTGGAGTCATGCCTGGCTGTGCAGTCTTGAGTGAACAGGGAGTACAGGAGGGAACTGAGCACGCGCCCCTGTGTTGAGGATCAGCGTGGCGGATGTGTTGTTACCTACCCTTACCACCTGGGGGGCAGTCTGTCAGGAAGTCCAGGATCCAGTTGCAGAGGGAGGTGTTTAGTCCCAGGGTCCTTGGCTTATTGATGAACTTTGAGGGCACTATGGTGTTGAATGCTGAGCTGTAGTCAATTAATAACATTCTCACATAGGTGTTCCTTTTGTCCATGTGTGAAAGAGCACTGTGGAGTGCAATAGAGATTGCATCATCTGTGGATATGTTGGGGTGGTATGCAAATTGGAGTGGGTCTAGGGTTTCTGGGATAGTGGTGTTTGTGAGCCATGCCCAGCCTTTCAAAGCACTTCATGGCTACAGACATGAGTGCTACAGGTCGGTAGTCATTTAGGCAGTTTACCTTAGTGTTTCTGGGCACAGGCACTATGGTGGTCTGCTTAAAACGTGTTGATATTACAGACTCGAGCAGGGAGAGGTTGAAAATGTATGTTAAGACACTTGCCAGTTGGTCAGCGCATGCTCACAGTACACGTCCTGGTAATCCGTCTGGCCCTGCGGCATTGTGAATGTTGACCTGTTTTTAAAAGTCTTACTCACATCAGCTGTGGAGAGCGTGATCACACAGTCTTCCAGAACAGCTGGTGCGCTCATGCATGTTTCAGTGTTTTTTTGCCTCGAAGCGAGCATAGAAGTAGTTTAGCTCGTCTGGTAGCCTCGTGTCACTGGGCAGTTCTCGGCTGTGCTTCCCGTCGTAGTCTGTAATGGTTTGCAAGCCCTGCCACATCCGACGAGTGTCAGAGCCGATGTAGTACAACTCGTGCCTGTTTGATGGTTTGTTTGAGGGCATAGCGGTTATAAGCGTCCGGGTTAGTGTCCCACTCCTTGAAATCGACAGCTCTAGCCTTTAGCACAGTGCAGATGTTGCCTGTAATCTATGGCTTGTGGTTGGAGTATGTCACTGTGGGGATGATGCACTTATTGATGAAGCCAATGACTGATGTGGTGTACTCCTCAATGCCATCGGAGGAATCCCGGAACATATTCCAATATATTCTAGCAAAACAGTCCTGTAGATTAGCATCTGCTTCCTCTGATCACTTTTTTATTGATCTAGTCAATGTTTCGTCAGATTTGCCAAATGGAGGGTGGGGAGAGCTTTGTGTACGTGTCTGTGTGTGGAGTAAAGGTGGTCCAGAGGTTTTTCCCCCTCTGGTTGCACATTCAACATGCTGATAGAAATTTGGTAAAACAGATTTAACCTTTCTAGCGCAGGGGTTCCGCCTCGACAACATTCCGCTGAAAAGGCAGGGCGCGAAATTCAAAAATAGTTTTTAGAAATATGTAACTTTCACACATTAATAAGTCCAATACAGCAAATGAAAGATAAACATCTTGTTAATCTACCCATCGTGTCCGATTTAAAAAATGCTTTACAGCTAAAGCACAATATATGATTAGATCACTGCCAAGTCGAAAAAACACAGCCATTTTTCCAGCCAAAGATAGCAGAAATATAGATAAAACTAATCACTAACCTTTGATGATCTTCATCAGATGACACTCATAGGACATCATGTTACACAATACATGTATGTTTTGTTCGATAATGTGCATATTTATATCCAAAAATGTCAGTTTATATTGGCGCCTTACGTGCAGTAATGTTTTGGTTCCAAAGCATCCGGTGATTTTGCAGAAATACTCATAATAAACATTGATAAAGGATACTAGTGTTATTCACAGAATTAAAGATACCGGTTGCATTAAGGAGAAGTCTGTGTCAGATTTCAAAAAAACTTTACGGAAAAAGCATAATCTGAAAACGGCGCTCAGAACCCAAAACAGCCAGAGAAAATATCCTCCATTTTGGAATCAACAAAGTTAGAAACAACACCATAAATATTCTCTTACCTTTGATGATCTTCATCAGAAGGCACTCCCAGGAAACCCAGTTTGACAATAAATGACTGATTTGTTCCATAAAGTTCCATAATTTATGTCCAAATAGCCACTTGTTGTTAGCGTGTTCAGCCCAGTAATCCATCTTCATGAGGCACAGTCACTTCATCCAGACAAAAACTCGAAAAGTTCCATTACAGTCCTTTAGAAACATGTCAAACGATGTATGGAATCAATCGTTAGGATGTTTTTAACATAAAACATCAATAATGTTCCAACCTGAGAATTCCTTTGTCTTCAGAGAAGCACTGGAACGAGAGGTAACTCTGTCGGGAGCGCGCGTCATGAGACCAAGGCTCTCTGCCAGACAACTGACTGTTCTCATGAGCCCCTCCTTTATAGTAGAATCCTCATTCAAGTTTCAAAAGACGGTTGACATCTAGTGGAAGCCCTAGGAAGTGCAACCTCATCCATATCTCAATGTGTATTCGGTAGGCCAAGCTTTAAAAACTACAAACCTCAGATGTCCCACTTCCTGGTTTGATTTTTCTCAGGTTTTCACCTGCCATATGAGTTCTGTTATACTCACAGATATCATTCAAACAGTTTTAGAAACTCCAGAGTATTTTCTATCCAATACTAATAATAATATGCATATATTAGCATCTGGGACAGAGTAGGAGGCAGTTCACTTTTGGCACGCTATTCATCCAAAAGTGAAAATGCTGCCCCCTATTCCAAAAAGGTTAAGTTTCCCTGCATTAAAGTCCCTGGCTACTAGGAGCACCGCTTCTGGGTGAGTGTTTTCTTGTTTGCTTATGGCAGAATGCTGCTCATTCAATGTTGTCTTAGTGCGGCCTTCGAAAGAACTAGACCAAAGCGCAGTGTGGTGAGCGTACATATTCCTTTATTTTTAGGATGACACCGATAAAAACAATAAACAATACAAAACAACCGTGAAGCTTAATTTCTATGTGCCACAAACAAAGTTAACTTCCCACAAAGAAAGGAGGGAAAAGGGCTACCTAAGTATGGTTCCCAATCAGAGACAACGATAGACAGCTGTCCCTGATTGAGAACCATACCCGGGCAAAACATAGAAATACAAAATCATAGAAAACAAAAACATAGAATGCCCATCCCAAATCACACGCTGACCAAACTAAATAGAGACATAAAAAGGCTCTCTAAGGTCAGGGTGTGACAGCCAGCTGTATGTTGATAGTGTCGTCAATCAGCCACGACTCTGTGAAGCATACGATATTACAGTTTTGAATGTCCCGTTGGTAGTTTAATCTTACGCGTAGGTCATCTATTTTATTGTCCTAAGATTGCACGTTTGCTAGCAGAATGGAAGGAAGTGGGGTTTTATTCGGTCGCCTACAAATTCTCAGAAGGCAGCCCGCCCCTTTTTCTCCGCCTCCTCTTCACGCAAATCACGGGGCTCTGGGCCTGTTACAAAGAAAGCAGTATGCCGTTCGTGTCGGGCTCATCAGACTCGTTAGAGGAAAAAGAGGATTCTGCTAGTCCGTGGTGAGTAATCGCAGTCCTGATGTCCAGAAGTTACTTTCGTTCATAAGAGACAATAGCGACAACATTATGTACAAAATAAGAGAGAGAGAGAATGCTGTAATGGGAGAGGGAGATATGTATAAAAGGTGTCAGAGAGGGAGACATGGTTGAAGTCAGACTATGGGAGTGATGACGACATAGAGAGTGAAGGGAGCAGGAGACGAGTGACAGAGATGTAGAGAAACAAGAAGTGCTGGCTCCGTTCTCTGTCCTTCATGGTGAAGAATTGAGACTTCTTCTTTTGGGGACGCAGAGCTGAAGTGACAGAGCAGAGACAGTGACAGATGAAGTGTGTACTGGAGCCTGAAGCGTGACCAAGGGGCTGGGATACTGCCTGGTAAGCAGAAACACACACAGGGTCAGACTAGCGGAGCCATGCTGGAACTGAAGGGAGGAGGAAAAAGAGAGAAAAACATCTATAACCTAGTTCCCATCCAATAAATGTCAGGCAGGACACTCAGCATATTCCTCTGCCTGCAGGGAGCCAGAGGACCCTGGGAAATGAACATGTGTCCCATTGACCTCAGAGAGTTGATTCAATCATGGAGCTTTTTATTGAGGTGAAGGGAAAGTCATGGACAGTGTTCACTTAAGGTTATTGGGCAGAAGAGTCCATTTTAGGGCCGCCATATGAGGACAAATAAATGATGTTCTAGACCTATTTGGACAGTGTGCCATTTGAGAGCTGGTTAGGCTTGCGGCAGGGTTTAAAGTTTAACCACAAAGCATCAGGTTTCCCTCTATGGATGAGGAAATGAGTCACTTAGACCCATACATACCCACAGTCTTACATGATACACGTGTGTGTGTGTGTGTGTGTATACTGTATATACATGTGTGTATGTGATGTACGTGTGTGTTTGCTGTTCCTTATCCGATGGCTCCATGGACACTAGATGAGATATCAAACCTGATGGGGCTGTATGATTGGGTCCTTTCTGATGGACACGGAAGGAAGACTGGTCCGGCAGTCAGACATGTAGATACTGGACCTCTCTTTGTCCCAGTCAGACCTTTTTCTTCCTCGCCCTCTCTCTTTCTGGAGAGGGCGTGTTGGTGAAACAAGAGCTGTGTGTAACCCAACACTGCCTGTTGATACACAACACCACATCCAAAGAAAGACACTGGGCTTTGATGGGCAGGGACATGAGTTTTCCTAAAAGGATGAGATTGCTAGTGGAGGGAGGGAGAGGGGGAGAGAGGGAGAGGGGGAGAGAGGGAGAGAGGGAGGGAGGGAGGGAGAGATCCCCTTGATGTGGATCTGAGGATATGTGTCATGTCAGGCTGGGTGATTGACAGATGGAGGAAGGACACCCTTCCACCTCTCTCTCTCTCTGTTTTTCTGTGTACTCCTCTTTGATTGTAATCTCTGAAGAGGGGTTGTATCGAGAGGAAAGGGGAGGAGGTCAGACTCACTCCATCTGTCTGTCCCACTCCATTAACTAATGGCTCCCCACTTCAAATGTCTGTCCCTGTCACCAACGGCAACACCACTGCAACCTGACCACCAATCTCAGCCATTTTGCAAGCAGTATATTCATCCAACAGATTACAATAGAATAGCATGGTACTGTAATAAATAAACCGTTTGTAATATTTTCTACAGGTTGGTTGTATTTCTCAGCCATGGCTCTACATTTATATTTGATTTATTTAGCAGACGCTCTTACAGGAACAGACTTTTCACCTAGTTGGCTCAGGGATTCAAACCAGCAACCTTTTTTTGGTTACTGGCACAACCATCTTAACCACTAGACTACAGTACCTGCTGCCTCTATGTTCACTATGTTGATGTGAATTGTTATTCCCTGTGGTGTGTGTTTGTGGATGTGGAGACACTGCCAACAAGATGATTGTAAGTGCTCTCCAGTCTCCACTCACAGCCACTAAGGTGGATAAATAACAGTGTTTATTTTCATTAACTTGGGGCAGTTTGCCTGAGGTATGCGACCTCCATGTTTCCTGTACAGTTTCCCCCTACCCTCCTCTTCCATCAGTCCAGTCTTCCGATGTTTGGATCAATCCCAGGACACCTTCATTAACATATATAACATAAACGGAGGCGGATGGTTTGTGTGTGTCTGCGCTGAAACATACTGTCTAAATACATTCCTTTATGTTCCCATATGCTCAGCGTTTCCATTGAGCGGAGAGGAGGGCCGACTCATATCAAAGCGCCAACAGGGAAAGGGTGCTGTTGGCCATGGAGCCAGGCAGGGGGAGAGGAAGTCTCTCTGAGAGGTGGCCATGTGGCTCTGGGCTGTGTGGCCCAGCGGCTGAAGGCTCAGAGCTGTTAGTCCTCATCTCACTGTGTTGTGTGTTTGCTTTTCTTTCTCTTGGCTAATGGCTTGTGTTTCTCTGACTTTCTATGGCTTGTGTTTCTCTGACTTTCTATGGCTTGTGTTTCTCTGACTTTCTATGGCTTGTGTTTCTCTGACTTTCTATGGCTTGTGTTTCTCTGACTTTCTATGGCTTGTGTTTCTCTGACTTTCTATGGCTTGTGTTTCTCTGACTTTCTATGGCTTGTGTTTCTCTGACTTTCTATGGCTTGTGTTTCTCTGACTTTCTATGGCTTGTGTTTCTCTGACTTTCTATGGCTTGTGTGTGTTGAAATGAACAAAATGACAGCTGCTAGTTTTCAAGGAAGGAAGAACACGCCAAATGTATGTTTTCAGAAGAAGAAAAAAAATCACCGCTCATTCATACATTAGTTGTTGTTTTAGAGTGAATGTTAGGATGATCTAACAGCTGGGCGATATGGGCCAAAATCCAAATCACGATAAAATGACTGAATTATCAGGATAAATCGAGCAATAATTATTTTATTTTTCACTTTACTTATTTGACTTTTATTATTACCTAGTGTAACCATGTACCCTGAGAGTCAGGAAGCATGTTCAGGGAGTGAATACATGTAATAAACGAACATGGAACACAAACAGCGCACCGACATAAAACAGGAACAGTGACGACTGGGGAAGAACCCAAAGGGAGTGACATAATCAAGGAGGTGATAGAGGAGGTGATGGAGTCCAGGTGAGTGTCATTATGCACATAACACTGGTGACAGGTATGCGCCCTAACGAGCAGCCTTGTGACCTAGAGGCTGGGGAGGGAGCACACGTGACACCTAGGCTACATTCACATTTATCTTCACATTCAAACTTCACATTTTTCTAGTATAGGCAGCTTATCGTTATTAACAATATCAGTAAAATGTCCTCAGTAAATGGTTGGTTCGTCGTGTCGATCATGTTTGGTTTATCTTCCCAGTTCTAGATGATTGGTATATCGCCCACTGCTCACTGCCCAGCGCTACTGATATCATATAGAAGCACAGGAGATGGGCTGTGGGGTCTCTGGGAGGATGGAGACACACATACATACACACACACACACACACACACACACACACACACACACACACACACACACACACACACACACACACACACACACACACACACACACACACAACCCCAGAGTAATGGGGAGAATCTACTGAGTAGCAGAGATGCTTTTAGATGGTCTATTTCCTGTCCTCCTCTTCCTCTCTACTGTTGCTGTGTCTCTCTTCTTCTGATGATAAATGGGCAGGCTTTGTGAATAGTCAATTAGCAGCACTGTGTTGGGGGAGGGGGGGGAGTACTACATTAGGAGTACAGAGCATACTTCTTTCAATGCGTATGGCTGAATGTGTTTTTTCTCCCTTGTCTTGTTTTTTTGTGCCTAAATTCGGAGAATAAATTGCTGACGAGGAGAGAATGGAAGGCCACAGGGGAACGGGTGGAAGGAGAAGACCAGGCTGGTGCTCTCTCTCTCCCTCTCTCTGTGTGTGTGTGTGTGTGTGTGTGTGTGTGTGTGTGTGTGTGTGTGTGTGTGTGTGTGTGTGTGTGTGTGTGTGTGTGTGTGTGTGTGTGTGTGTAGCTTCTAAACCATTATGTGTGTCATGCTTGCAGATTGGTGTCAGAGTGTGTTCTCTGGTGCCTTTGAGAGATAGAAATACTGTCACATTCAATAGCCCTTTCCGAACATATAGCGAGAAAACTAACACCAAAATAACTTGGCTTGACTCCTGCTCTCAGCTGGTGAGAATGGCAGAATGGGATTGGCTTAACAGGTTGGCCGTGCCGTGCGCTGTGCATCTGGGGCCCCCTTAGCAGATGTATAATGCTGGCTAAACCGCCATCCCTTAGCATGTTCTCCTTATGTCCACAAACCCCAGAAGACTTCTCTACTTTCACATTTAATGAAGGAATGGTAGAAGCAAAAATCCCTTCCTGGCTCTCAGCTTGTGGCCCCTCGATCCATCACACAGGCTAATGTATTCAGCTCTAATTGTTATCTCTGAGACAGTCTTAATCCTGGACCCGCTGCTCCTGTCACCAAACCTTATTTATGTCCAACGCATTGTCCCCCTTCTTTTTTTTTGTTGCTAAATTGCAATTTTTCTACCCACTGTCGTCGCCTCTTCCTCTCCTCTCTCCTTTCTCCTCCCCCTTAATTCCTTCCCTGAATAGTGTGCATAGCAAAACCCTGTCGCCTAGAGATGGCATGACAAGCTCACAGGAGAAAGACAGACAGATATGGGGAGAGAAGGGTGGGAGGGAGGGTAAGGCGGGTGAAAGAGAGGGGTGGACAAAGAGAGAGAGAGAGAGATGCAGGCTGCAGCAGCAGGCAGCGGTCTGGTCAGTGTTATCAGTGCAGGCAGAAAGCTGGAGCCTGAGGTCCTGATAGGTAAGGTATCCCAGCCTGCGAAGCCCCATAGCACAAAGAGCCACTGTAAGCCACAGTGATACGGGCCGGGTGTGTCTCTCCTTCCCCATTCCACTGGAGCCTGCTCTACAGATTAGACCTGAGGAAAGGAAAGAGCATAGTCACTGTTGCAACCTCACTCTGTTCACCTACTGCATGATGCTGTAAAATAATGGCATAGAAAAACATCAGAGAAAAATAACAAACACAAATGATTCTGTTTACTGAGGGAAAACTCTGATCCCTCTGTGTCCTTCATGGCTTACACTTCACGTGTCCCCATAGGATGACCCTTTTTGGGTTCATGTAAAACACTTTTTGGGTTCAGGTAAAACCAACTTGGTTTCCATGTAAACCCTCTGTGGAGAACGTTCTACATGAAACCCAAAACTGTTCTACTGTGGGGACAGGCGAGGAACCCTTTTAGGTTCTAGATAGCACCTTTTGTTCTATGAGTGTCTACTGGGTGAGAGTCAAGCACAGACAAGCAGGCAAACAGTATCTGATCAAATACAGCCAGCTATCAAATGCTCCAATATTCACTCAGGCTGTGGGTTTTTGTACTGCACACAAATCAGAGCAGAACATCTGTGTGTGTATGCATGTGTGTGTGTGTGTGTGTTCACCTGCTCCAGATTAGTCACAGTTTCATAGGAGTGTGACTAGAGGCTGTTACATGGGGAAAGCCTGCTTATGTACAGACTGGGCCTGCTGTGAATGTGATGAGCTATTTCTGAACCCAAATAAGTTGACTGGATTTGTCAATGCGCTACTGGAGTAAACAAATGGAGAACACAGTGGGAGTTACTGACACACCGCTACTGCTCTGGTGTTTGCATGTGTAAATAACTAAACCTAGTTTACCTGGTCGATGGGATGGTATGCAGGAATTTCAGTCAGACGGAATGCTATGAGCATCCACCTATCTCTGTTTCTTTCAGCATGGTCATCCTACCCCCCCATGTGCCATCTCACCAATGGCGGGCGGCCCAGCGGCTGGGGGCACTGTTTGATCAGGTGTTTATGTTTCTGCCTGATTTATGGGTGTGGAGGTCAGATAAGAGCCTGCCAGGCAAGCACGCTGTGGTGCTGTCTGTCAGGCAGCCTGAGAGAAATGGCCTGGCCTTGTGTTTGCTGAGGCGTTAGCCATATCCATCCACTATCTGTCACTGCCCCTAGTCCACACACAGCATGGCCCCTCACCTACACACCAGACTCGACCGTCAACACCACCCCCACTGTGAACCACTCCCCTTATCACTGGACAGGGTCAACACTATCTCCCTGGGGGTCAAAGGTCATCTGGCCTCCCCTCTGTCATGGTCATTCCCATATGAACTCAACTCTCAGCCGCCAGAGCTTTTTATGTGCTTGTCCTTGTGTACATTTATTATCTGTATGTACTTTCTTTGCTATTATCTCTCTCTGTAAATATTGCTTAAAAAGAGTTGGAAGTTCCAGAGACCTGATGCTCTGCAGAGCGGCTCAACTCTGACATGTTAACGTCTATTGCACACTAACATGGTTGATCTCTGTGTAACCCCAGGCAGGAGATTCAAGCAGGGAATATCTGATCGCAACACCACGTCATAAAAGGATGGAAAAGGCAGTGCATTTTGAGGTGAAGTGGAGACACTTTCAGCGTTTCCCATTGTGGTGCAGAAGTAGCACTGCCAGTGTGTGTATCAGTCTGTGATTAAAATGCAAACCTACCAGGCCGTCATTAAAGTTAATCAAAGCGCTTGTGTGATCCAGGCCAGACGGCCAATTAAATACTTACCATGCCATATCAAACCACACACACCAGGCAGACACCTACATTACTGAGGAATTCAACCCAGTGTTTTCCCTTTGCAGCTTTTTAGAGAGAGAAAAAAACAACACTTTTAAGCCGTCAAGCCCATCGAGAGTGATCCCCTCACTACTTGACAGTCATTGATGTGGGTATTGTTAGCTTAGGAAAGTGGAATGCTGCCACTCAATAGGCACTAATGCTGCAGAACTATTATACTAGAGCCGCTAATGGTAAGGACTCAAAAGCCACTTTGGGCGTATGCTGTTGTCGATTCTGCACCTCACCATTCACCTTAACCTCAACTAATGCCAGCACTCGGCAATTAAACAGTCCGAGCGATTCAAATAAACCAAAGTACTTCAAAGGAACAAATGTTTTTCACCGTTTTTCATGAGAGGATGAATTATTGTAACCCGTCTCTCCCAGTCCCAGGTGTTGATCACGGGTCACTGAGGGCCAGATCCCTTCATCTCCCATCAGTCCCAGATCTATTGTAAGTCCTGCTGGAATCCCATGTGGACCCAGTGGAGCCACGGAGCCATGCAGGCTTTTGAGTGATAGATGTCAGATGGAGAGATTGGAGAGGGATAGAATGACGGACCTCTTAGGCTCCTAGCTGTGTGTACATTGGCCAGGGCAGCAGATGGCGGGAGGGTGAATTCCAACAGCGGCCTTGTCTAAGTCAGCCTCCAGCCTCACCTTTCTGGATCAGGAATGGACTAGTCAGGAGAAGTGGCAGGAGAGAGGGCAGGCCTGTCACTCTCAGACCGCTCTCTGTTAGCGTAAGTAGGAAACCATGAATGGGTTAAAACACATTTCAATCCACTGAAGAGAATTTCCCCAGGAAGAGAGGGAGGGAGGGAGAGAGGTAGACTTAGTGAGGAAGAGAGAGCATGGTAGAGACTGTGGCGTGTGTATTAGGAAACTATGACAGTATTGCATGGGGGCAGGTGAGAGGCATTTCATTGGAGATGTACTATAATGTTCCCACCTCCTGTAAGACACACAAAGAGAGCAGCTGCAGTTACCTTGGTGCCGAGGGAAAAACAGGACAATTCCTTCATATTGTTTCCAATGTTAGTCCACTGAGACCAAACATTCTGGCATCTCCTCCAACAGGGTGTAGACTAGTGATTTATAACTTACAGTGGGCCGGGTGGAGAGAGAGAGGGGAGAGGGAGTAGAGGGGGAGCAAGGAGGGCTGTCAGAGGAAACCTAGCTGGATAATTAGAGGCAGCATTCCCTCATTCTTTTGTTCCTGCTGTTTCTTTTAGTGTGTGTGTGTGTGTGTGTGTGTGTGTGTGTGTGTGTGTGTGTGTGTGTGTGTGTGTGTGTGTGTGTGTGTGTGTGTGTGTGTGTGTGTGTGTGTGTGTGTGTGTGTGTGTGGAGATGAATAGTTCTAAGGCACTACCAAACCCACTCTGACTGCTGCCAGTTCTCTCTGCGTTCTCTCTCTTCTCCGTTCTCTCCACCTCCTCCTCTACCAGGCTGTGTGGAGGGAGCATCCCTTCATCTCCTCCCATAGGAACACTTTGTTGTGTTTAGGAAGGCTGCTTCTGTTCGGAACTCTTGCTGTTGTTGTTGATTCACCAAGCCTGCTAATTGAAAGCCTTGGCAACCAGGTAATGGCAACTTCCAGGAAGAGCACAAAGAGGTCTAAAATCATCACCATTATAATACTCAAATGACTACCCTGAAACACTCAGACACACACACACACGCTCGCATAGGCCTACACACAGACAGACACACACATGTTCACATTTCTTTATGGTTTATGGTGTGGTAGATGTCTACTCCCTAGTGAGATGAGAGCGGAGTGGTGGTGAAACTGAGAGGGTAGTGTGTGTGTGTGTGTGTGTGTGTGTGTGTGTGTGTGTGTGTGTGTGTGTGTGTGTGTGTGTCTGTGTGTCTGTGTGTAAAGAAAAGAGAGGGGGATAGAGAGAAAGAGAGAGGGAGCGGTAGAGAGAGTGTTGACAGTAGTAATAATTCATATTCACAGTCTTTGTGTTTTCCCAGCAGCCACAGTCGGTCTCTTTCTCCAGCCCTAACACGGCCGCTCCTCCCAAATATGAATCCTCCCTTGCCTCTATCTCAAGGTCTTTGTGCGTGTGTTTGTGTGTGTATTTGTATGTGTGCTTGTGTGTGTGAGCATCTGTGTGCGCATAATGTGTGTTTGTGTGTGTGTTGTACCTCTCTCCGACGACAGGGAGCATACACAGGGGTGGGTGGGGGGAAGGTAGGACAGACAGACAGACAGACAGACAGACAGACAGACAGACAGACAGACAGACAGACAGACAGACAGACAGACAGACAGACAGACAGACAGACAGACAGACAGACAGACAGACAGACAGACAGACAGACAGACAGACAAAGAGAGACAGGCAGACAGCAGTAGATTTCAGGTCGAATCAGTGAGCTACATTTTTTTGGTGTGTAGTCTCTTTGTGAGAGGAAAATACCAGAGAAGGATCCTGCTCTTATCATAAACACACAGCAGGGAACAATCAGCATGCAGAGCTTCAGGAACACACAACACAACTCAACACACTGCGGTGTTGAGAAAACCTGAAAAACCAACATTTACCCATTCACAGTGAGGATTTTCATGTCTCTTACATCTGCATATGGTTATGATATGCTTTTTCAATTGTGATTTTATTCATTGCTTGGGGCTGATCTGACGAATATTTTCGTCAAACACTTGATTGCATCCTTGACATCAGGTTAAATTGGAATTCTGAGAGACGATACAGTAACCTCCACAATGATTGACACCCTTGATAAAGATGAGGGGGAAAAAATAATGAGCACAAAAAATAAATGAGTACAGTAAATTATAATTTTCTAATGTTTTGATCATACAATATGGGACCCTTGTTTTCAATACTTTGTGCGCCCTACCCATACAAGGATAACGATTCTGAGCCTGTTTCTAAAATGTTTTATGAGATTGGAGAACACATAGGGAGTCATCTTAGACCGTTCCTCCATACACTTCCCAGATAATTGATATCCTTCATCTTTGCCCAATTCAATTCAATTCAATGGGGTTCTAGGCCATTCCAAAATGTTGATGTTGTGGTCAATGAACCATTTCTTTATATGATATGTTAAAGCTTTTGGAGGTTTAAGGTTTTGGAAGCAGAAAAGAGAGGAGGAAAATCCAGATAATGTTCTCTGCATGTCATTACACACCAGGAGCTGGAGGAGTCAATGGGCGTGGGCATGCAGGGAAGGTGTGTGTGTGTGTGTGTGTGTGTGTGTGTGTGTAAATATAGTGTTTTGCATGGCTGGAATTAGCAGGAATCAGTCTCAGTGCTGTTGGTCATGTTACTCTGAACATCCCCTTCTCTAATTATCTTTCCCCACAGTCCCTCCTTACCTACCTACCTCTCTTTGTCTACACCCCCCCCCTCTCTCTGCTCTCTCTCTTTCCTTTGCTCCCAGCAGCTTGTCTCATGCTGTTTTCATTTGCGCTCTTTTGTTAAATAATTTTCCTGTGCAATAGCCTTGGGACGTCTGGGAGAAACAGTAGATAAAGAGAGTACCAGAGAAAGGGAGAGAGGGGGATGATAAGATTAATTTAAGATTCTCTCTCCCTCTCACTTTCTTTCTCACTTTCTCTCTCTCTCTCTCTTTCAATTCAATTCATTGGCATTCATTGGCAATGGAAACATATGTTTACATTGCCAAAGCAAGTGATATAGATAATAAACAGAAGTGAAATAAACAATAAGAAATGAACAGGAAACATTACACACACAACATTTCCAAAAGAATAAAGACATTTCAAATGTCATGTTTGCCTATATACAAAAGGGAAAATAAGTAAACATAAATATGGGTTGTATTTACAATAGTGTTTGTTCTTTACTGGTTGACCTTTTCTTGTGGTACCAGGTCACAAATCTGGCTGCTGTGATGGCACACCGTGGTATTTCACCCAGTAGATATGGGAGTTTATCAACATTGGATTTGTTTTCGAATTCTTTGTGTGTCTGTGTAATCTGAGGGAAATATGTGTCTCTAATTATTGTCATAGATTTGGCAGGAGGTTAGGAAGTGCAGCTCAGCTTCCACCTCTTTTTGTGGGCAGGGTGCACATAGTATTTTCTTGAGAGCCAGATCTGCCTACAGCGGCCTTTGTCAATAGCAAGGCTATGCTCACTGAGTCTGTACATAGTCAAAGCTTTCCTTATGTTTGGGTCAGTCACAGTGGTCAGGTATTCTGCCACTGTGTACTCTCTGTTGAGGGCCAAATAGCATTCTAGTTTGCTCAGTTTTTTTCTGAATTCTTTCCGATGTGTCAATTAATTCTCTTTTTTCTTCTCATGATTTGGTTGGGTCTAATTGTGTTTCTGTCCTGGGGCTCTGTAGGGTGTGTTTGTGTTTGTGAACAGAGCCCCAGGACCAGCTTGCTTAGGGGAATCTTCTCCTGGTTCATCTCTCTGTAGGTGATGGCTTTGTAATGGAAGGTTTGGGAATCGCTTCCTATTAGGTGGTTGTAGAATTTCACGGCTATTTTCTGGATTTTGATAATTAGTGGGTATCGGCCTAATTCTTCTCTGCATTTTCTCTGCATGGTATACAACTTACATTGTACACCAAGTTTAATTTTGAAGAATTCTGAATGCAGTCTCAATTTGGTGTTTGTACCATTTGGTGAAATCTTGGTTGGTGAGACCAGACCTCAGAACCATAAAGGGCAATTGGTTCTAAAACTGATTCTAGTATTTTTTGCCAGATCCTAATTGGGATGTCGAATTTTATGTTCCTTTTGATCTTTCTCTCTCTCTGTGTCGCTATCTCTCTCTGTATCGCTATCTCTCTCTGTATCGCTATCTCTCTCTGCATTGCTATCTCTCTCTGCATTGCTATCTCTCTCTGCATCGCTATCTCTCTCTGCATCGCTATCTCTCTCTGCATCGCTATCTCTCTCTGCATCGCTATCTCTCTCTGCATTGCTATCTCTCTCTGCATTGCTATCTTTCTCTGCATCCCTATCTCTCTCTGTATTGCTATCTCTCTCTGTCTCACACAAACAGGCAAAGACACTCAACCCACTGAATATGCATCATTTCAGGGAGCCGCCATATGATGATACCTCGGTTGCCTTGACGCCCATAGAGGAGGTGTTAGTTCCCAGCCCTGCTATCAGAGTCAAACCAAATCAAATGTTTTTTGTCACATATGCCGAATACAACAGGTGTAGACCTTACCGTGACATGCTTCCTTACAAGCCCTTAAGTAGAGTCATGTATTTATGGTGGAATGTCTCAGAGCTGGGTCAGGAGGAGCAGAGAGGGCTTATCCTCTACTAGCGTGTCTAGAGGGAATCTTAATCTACTAGCGCCTCTTAAGTGGCCTAACTCACTCCTATTGACATAAAGCCTATGACCTTTGCTCTCTGTGCCGCCGCCCTGCAGCTGGAGATGAGGGGGTCCTGTCGGCACACAGTCTGGCCCCGGGGCTGTTACCGTGGCGACACAGTGGGCACAGGCCCCCCAGGACAGAGAAAGGATCAGCTGGCATGACAGCCTGTCTACAGTCCTGTCAACGGCAGGGCCGCTCCCGGAATGATGTGGAAATGTGTGTGTGTCTGTAACAGTTTGTGTGTGTGTGTGTGTGTATGGTTTGGGTATCTGTTTGTGAGAGGGAGACGATGGCAGTCTGTTGCTATTGTGAGGTTGAATAGAAATACCATAACTATTGTGAAGCCACTCACTCTGACCCTGGGAATAATGAAAAGGGCCAATGGGAGACCTTGTATGTCTGAGAGGAGTGAGCCGTCCGTTGTCTAGTGTCTGTCCGTCTGTCTGTCTGACTTCCAGTAGATAAGAAAGCACACCGACTGTCAGGAGGCTTGCTATCAGAGACGTTTTTGTGTGTGTGTGTGTGTGTGTGTGTGTGCTGAGGGTGGGGTCAGAGGTTTGCTACAACACACTCCAATTCAAATCCAATTTACTTTTCTTTATTACTCTACCCTCTCTCTCTCGCTCCATCTCTGCCAGGTTTCTCGCCCTCTCTTTGTGTGCCTGACATTTTCTGGGTAAATATTTGCCGCACTCGTTTGGCCTGCAGGCGAGGGGTAAGAGGCGCTGCCGTCAGCCCCCTATCATGGGAAGAATAGAGATGTGGTGGACAGACACAACACACACACGGCGGAACACACTGCGTCACACTGTGGCCATCTCTGTGTTATCAATCTCTTTAACACAGTCAGACCAAACCAATTAAGCACATATTGAAGCGTTTTCAATTAAGCTCCTGGCACATGTTAATCTGTGTTGTTAATCTGTTTTTTTTTGGTTAGATTTCCGGGTTCCAGTGGATGCAATGTGTCCCAGCCCATAATTAAATCTCTCTTTTCCTGCAGCCAGTGTTTCCCCTATATTCATTTAGCAGCAGCAGACCGCCTAAAACCAGATATAAAGTATGTAGGAAAGAAAATGTAGCTATTATATTGACAAGATCATCTTTGAGAATTAACAACCACCAAATAAAAACTAGGCAGGGAGAATCTCAGGGCCTCTTCACACTTACTACATTTGTGTAAAAATACCGTCGGCTACACATATTACTACAATGTAAACGTGTGTACTTGCTACGTCTCGACCTCTACCTCTGGAGGTAGAACACGATGCTAGCCCGACAGTTGCTCCCTTGAAGCAGGGCAGTATAAACAGAATTGTCTTGTTGAGCCGACACTCCTACTGTATGAATGGTAATACAGAGCAATGTTTTTGAAACAGCTGAAATGTACAGACATTTTGCTCATATTTGAGACTTGTTTTATTGTTTTTACCTGAAACTGCAGTAACAGCCTGTTACATTCTGAAACTGCAGTAACAGCCTGTTACATTCTGAAACTGCAGTAACAGCCTGTTACATTCTGAAACTGCAGTAACAGCCTGTTACATTCTGAAACTGCAGTAACAGCCTGTTACATTCTGAAACTGCAGTAACAGCCTGTTACATTCTGAAACTGCAGTAACAGCCTGTTACATTCTGAAACTACAGTAACAGCCTGTTACATTCTGAAACTGCAGTAACAGCCTGTTACATTCTGAAACTGCAGTAACAGCCTGTTACATTCTGAAACTGCAGTAACAGCCTGTTACATTCTGAAACTGCAGTAACAGCCTGCTACATTCTGAAATTGTTGCAGTAACAGCCTGTTACATTCTGAAACTGCAGTAACAGACTGTTACATTCTGAAACTGCAGTAACAGCCTGTAGCGTATGACGTAAATCAAATCAAACTTTATTTGTCACATGCGCCGAATACAACAAGTGTAGACCTTACCGTGAAATGCTTACTTACAAGCCCTTTACCAACAGTGCAGTTCAAGAAGAGTTAAGACAATATTTACCAAATAAACTAAAGTAAAAAATTTATTAAAATTAATACAACAAAATAACAATAACAAGGGGGTACCGGTACCAAGTCAGTGTGTAGTTTTCCAGGCTAGTTGAGGTCATTTGTACATAGTAGTAAATCAGCTGTATAAAACGGTTCTATAAGGGCTATGATGGGACCAGATTATTTGTCTAATCAGGTCATATGGTTACAAAAAAGGAAGACAACCCTTTACACAGACATAGAGACAACAACTGTGATTGGACAATAGAATTTACAGGGCTGAGATGGTTGTATGCAGGGTTGCATCGGGTAGGCCTTTGGATCTGTAATTAAAAAGATACTCATAGAGTATGTCATCACTATTGTGTTGATTGATTCATTCCAGTCAATAATTCTGGATTAAAGAGGTCTTCTTAGCCAAGCCACCTGAAGTGTGAGATATCAACCACATTCACATTTTCTCAGAACAAAAATAAATGGGCTTATAATTTAGTCCATAAAAACATGACGTGACGTTACCCCTGGCCCAGATGGGATCAGAGTTAACAGGCTACCTGCAGCTGTGGTTGTTATCAGTAGGCTACAGACTGAAGCACAGACGAATTGTGCGCGTTGACAAATCATTCCACATAAAATAGTTTGTCGTGGCAAATTCACTTATACCCACATTTTTGTTTTTAATGATTTGCATGATATTGATCAAAATGAAGCCTGTTTTTTTGTAATGTAATGTACTGTAATGTACTTTTACATTCGTATGAGAGGATCAATCGTTCATTTTTGATAGGTTAACATTACATGATGTTAGCATCTCTGTGCTTTCGTCTTGAAGCTAAAATGTAATGAGTGTAGCCTACAGACGAGAAAATAAACCCTTTAATTGTCTGCACATACTGTACATGCTTGTGAATTGTTGTATTATTCAAGCATGTAATACGGTTTAGAAGAAAGGTTTCTGTTATTGTTGAATAGCTTGTGCTTACTGGCTACTGTGGTCAATATTAGCTGCGGACCAAGAATGTCTAGTTGGCGGTCACAGAGAATGTAATGTGAATTGAAAAGCATAATTCTCTTTCACCACCCCTCTTCTCAGACTTTCCTTCGTAGAGGGAATAGAGCCTAACATTCTAAACATTTAATAGAATGGGGCTCCTACTGTTATAACGTTTAAGTCACCCAGAGAGCATAAAAGAACACGGCAAAAGCCATGTGTACAATTGCAGCAAATTAGCTTTAAAACGGCACATTTTCTCTCAGCCCCATGGCAATATGTGAAGAATTGTACAAAATTAGCTTTAAAACTTCACGTTTTCTCTCAGCCCCGTGGCAATATGTGAAAAATTGTACCAAATTAGCTTAAAAACTGCATATTTTCTCTCAGCCCCATGGCAATATGTGAAGAATTGTACCAAATTAGCTTAAAAACTGCATATTTTCTCTCAGCCCCATGGCAATATGTGAAGAATTGTACCAAATTAGCTTTAAAACTGCACATTTTCTCTCAGCCCCATGGCAATATGTGAAGAATTGTACCAAATTAGCTTTTAAAAGGAAATGGTTTCTCTTAGCCCCATAACAGAACAGCTAAATGTTGTCTCTTCGGTAAATAGGACGGCTCTAAAAGGGGAAACGCTGTCTGCAGCCTACTGCACAATACCTATTCCATTCTATTCAGACCCAGCATCACTGAGTCATTCTATCCTGTGCTTTATTGTAGCTCAATCCTAACGTAGCGACATGTAGCTGTGCATGGCTGAGGCCCAGCCTGTCTGTTGGTCTGTCTGCCTGTCTGTCGGTCAGTCTGCCTGTCTGTCGGTCAGTCTGCCAATGTGAATGTGTTTTGTGTGCGCCCACAATGGCAGGTGATAATACCATGTGATAGAATCTGGTACGGCACGGGGGACTTCACTCCCCTCCATTGTCCTGCGGGCTCCCTAATGGATCCGGGACGCTCCCCAGCCCAGCCTGCTAATCACAGGTTAATTCGCTTCATTAGGGATGAGTGGAGATGCAGAGATGGAGAGGTGGAGACGGGACACAGTGTGGTACCGCTGGGCTGTACAGGCTGCCTCCTCTATCCCGTCTCCCCCTCTCCCTCTCTCTCTCCTCAACACTTATCTGGGAATCGAGGCATTCTCATTGTCCCAGTCAGTATAATCTCCAGTGCAGAGGGAATGTGTGTTGACGTGTGTGTGTCTGTGTTATATCAGTCCCTCATGTAAACACTATCAACAGTCATCACCTGTTGCCCTTGTGGCTCATTCCAGACAATCAACAGCCACAATACCCTGTCTGACCTACGGGTCATTAGACATGTACAAAAACAACCTCCAGATAGCCACGTTCCCAGCATAAGCCTGTGTGGAAGTCAGAGAAATAGCCATTCAGGTTAGTCTTCATTTTAAGTTACGGTGCGATGTTACGATGGCATCTTCTGTGACAGCAGTCAATACATTTCCCCAACAGAGATGGCACGGGGAGATGTTAGGGGGTGGGGGGATGCAGGGGTAGTGTCAGGATCCTTCTGTGCATGCTTGGAATACATGCTGCAGAGAGGTGAGAGGGCTGGTGTGGGGGCTGGCTGATGTGGCGGCTGGCTGATGTGAGGGCTGGTGTTGAGGGAGTCTCCTAGCTGTAGGCCAATAAACTAATCCCCTCATTAACTCGGTGTCCAGGACCTTGCTGAGACCAAACACACACATACACTCAAACACACCGGCACACATAGGCACACACAAAAGACAATCTTGCTGTATTCTGTTTTTGTCCTTTTGCTTGTATTTTACGAGTGTGAAAGAAGGTGTTTTTCTGGAGGGGCAGTAGTGGAGATCATTAACTGAAGTCCCACAGACAGAGCTGTAGTCCCTGTCACAGTGTCTGTAGAAAGCAGACAGCGCTGGAGAGCGCCTCACAGTACAGCCCAGTCCAACATAGTCCATCAGCAGACAACTCTTTAAATAAAGCCCCTCCATCACACCTCACTGTGTCCAATTACTGTCTTCTCTTCACAGCGACTCTCCACACACCACCTAGCCACATCTCTGTGGCTGTCTCCACACTGACAGATGGACGGTTGTATTCCCTTCACATCCCAAAGACCCTAGCTATGCGTCCTGTGTCTGTTGTCAGACCTGACAGAGGGGGTGTAGATTGATAGCGAGTCTGATATGGACACAGTGACAGTCTGATGTGACAATCGGATGGGTACGATGTTCTCACCTGTGGGGGACACCTGGGTCCTCTGCCTTAGTGGCTGCTGCTAGTGTGTTGCCGGTCTCATATCCACTCTCTGATCTGGACAAAGGAAAAGAGAACGTTGAACGTTGTGAAATGTAGGTTTGCTATAGGATGTTTTTGTATAAATAATTGGGACGTAGGCCTATAGTATTCATGTGTGTGGGAAGCTGAAGATGAATGTGCCGCTGGACAGCTGGGTCTTTTGGGTGGTGGTGTGTGTGTGTGTGTGTGTGGGGAGGGGGGCTGATTCTGACGTCAGGGATAGGGTGACCTGCCTGCCCCATGGGGGTCTCACTCTCTCCTCTCTCTCTCTCTCTCTCTCTCTCTCTCTCTCTCTCTCTGCTACACCACACTTCCTGTTGACTCCAGCACTCTCAGCTAGCTACAGCATATGCTGCTGTGTAATCCCTATATGGAGCTTCCTTCCTTCCCATGGAGTGGCTGGTCTCAGGGATTAAAGAGACCACACTGTTCCCATGGAGCTGAAACACAGAGTTGTGTTAATGTCTGATGACATGCTCTAATTTCATTAGACTTGGTCTTCACTGAGGCTAGGAGGACGGCATCAGTTCAGGAGGTTCGTGTGCTACTGCTGTGCTTTCATCTGGCTCTGTTACCCGAGGTTGAACTCCATGCTGTAGAGTAAATCCTTTTGTTCAGACTGCTCACATCCAGCTCTACAAGGTTCACAGGGAAAGGCAGTCCACCTATGAGAGCGGAGCTACTGTACTTCATGCTGACCACTCACATACATTACAACATACCTTTGTAAGATACAGTGGTGTAAAGTACTTCAAGTAAAACGTTTTTGGTATCTGTATTTTACTATTTATATTTTTTGACTACTTTTACTTTTACTCCACTACATTCCTAAAGAAAATAATGCACTTTTTACTCCTTACATTTTCCGTGACACCCAAAAGTACTCGTTACATTTTGAATGCTTAGCTGAACAGGAAAATGGTCTAATTCACACACTTATCAAGAGAACATCCCTGGTCATCCCTACTGCCTCTGATCTGGCGGACTCACTAAACAGAGAACATCCCTGGTCATCCCTACTGCCTCTGATCTGGCGGACTCACTAAACAGAGAACATCCCTGGTCATCCCTACTGCCTCTGATCTGGCGGACTCACTAAACAGAGAACATCCCTGGTCATCCCTACTGCCTCTGATCTGGCGGACTCACTAAACAGAGAACATCCCTGGTCATCCCTACTGCCTCTGATCTGGCGGACTCACTAAACAGAGAACATCCCTGGTCATCCCTACTGCCTCTGATCTGGCGGACTCACTAAACAGAGAACATCCCTGGTCATCCCTACTGCCTCTGATCTGGCGGACTCACTAAACAGAGAACATCCCTGGTCATCCCTACTGCCTCTGATCTGGCGGACTCACTAAACAGAGAACATCCCTGGTCATCCCTACTGCCTCTGATCTGGCGGACTCACTAAACAGAGAACATCCCTGGTCATCCCTACTGCCTCTGATCTGGCGGACTCACTAAACAGAGAACATCCCTGGTCATCCCTACTGCCTCTGATCTGGCGGACTCACTAAACAGAGAACATCCCTGGTCATCCCTACTGCCTCTGATCTGGCGGACTCACTAAACAGAGAACATCCCTGGTCATCCCTACTGCCTCTGATCTGGCGGACTCACTAAACAGAGAACATCCCTGGTCATCCCTACTGCCTCTGATCTGGCGGACTCACTAAACAGAGAACATCCCTGGTCATCCCTACTGCCTCTGATCTGGCGGACTCACTAAACAGAGAACATCCCTGGTCATCCCTACTGCCTCTGATCTGGCGGACTCACTAAACAGAGAACATCCCTGGTCATCCCTACTGCCTCTGATCTGGCGGACTCACTAAACAGAGAACATCCCTGGTCATCCCTACTGCCTCTGATCTGGCGGACTCACTAAACAGAGAACATCCCTGGTCATCCCTACTGCCTCTGATCTGGCAGACTCACTAAACAGAGAACATCCCTGGTCATCCCTAGTGGCTCTGATCTGGTGGACTCACTAAACAGAGAACATCCCTGGTCATCCCTACTGCCTCTGATCTGGCGGACTCACTAAACAGAGAACATCCCTGGTCATCCCTACTGCCTCTGATCTGGCGGACTCACTAAACAGAGAACATCCCTGGTCATCCCTACTGCCTCTGATCTGGCGGACTCACTAAACAGAGAACATCCCTGGTCATCCCTACTGCCTCTGATCTGGTGGACTCACTAAACAGAGAACATCCCTGGTCATCCCTACTGCCTCTGATCTGGCGGACTCACTAAACAGAGAACATCCCTGGTCATCCCTACTGCCTCTGATCTGGTGGACTCACTAAACACACATGCTTTTTTTGTAAATTATGTCTGAGTGCAACTGTGCCCCCGGCTATCCATAAATTAAAATAAAACAAGAAAATCATGTTATCTGGTTTGCTTAATATATTTATACTTTTACTTTTGATACTTCAGTACATTTAAAACCAAATAGTTTTAGAATTTTACTCAAGTAGTATTTTACTGGGTGACTTTCACTTTTACTTGAGTCATTTTCTTTTAAGGTATCTTTACTTTTACTCAAGTGTGAAAATTGGGTACTTTTCCCACCACTGGTAATATACAGACAATAGATATATAAATTGTTCTGGCAGTAATGGCCTTTCCTTCTCTGTTTCCCCCTTTGTCTTCCTCTTGCTATACTGCAAGTCTTTTCTCTTGTCCTCTTGGTATGCAGCTTCTCTTCTCACCTTCCACTGTTCTGTTGTTATTGATTATATCAGCCAGACCTGAGGCAGGGTCCTCTCCCCAAAGACCAACCCTGGCTGTGTGTGTGTGTGTTTACCTCCTCCAGCTCAGCTGCATGTTGAGAGGGGCAGCCATCTCCAGAGGTTTGGTAATACAGTGGATACCGCTACCCCCATCACATCGCTATGGGGGAGAGGAGAGGAGAGGAGAGGAGAGGAGAGGAGAGGAGAGGAGAGGAGAGGAGAGGAGAGGAGAGGAGAGGAGAGGAGAGGAGAGAGAGAGAGAGGAGAGGAGAGGAGAGGAGAGGAGAGGAGAGGAGAGGAGAGGAGAGGAGAGGAGAGGAGAGTATTCACCTGTTACCAGATATGAGTGAAACCTTATCTGTTTGATTAGCCTTCCGGCTCTGCTGTTTCTCCACAAAGCCTCCCAGTTCCACTGCTCTATTGGATTAGATGTATTTAAATATCGTTTTGTTTGTCTTGCAGAGATAGATACCATGGGAATGCGTTGTCCAGTTGCTCGTGGGTATGTACACATTTAAAAAGAGCACCTTAATAATAATATATATTTAGTCAACCGCAAAACATATGCTAATCCTTTTAAGTATAATTTCACTCTTGAGGGTTAAATATTTTAATTGATTGAGATAATTGGTCTTGTGAAGACATTTTGTTGACAATGACAATTCATTTTCCCATTAATTCCATGAGTCTGTCCCTCTGGGGGCTGGGGATGGGCAGTTGGAGGTGTGTGAAGTGATGGGAAAATGATGCATCTTTTTAATGTTGCCTCCACACCCCTTTCACAGCATCACACTGTAAGACTGAACGTGGTACCATCTCTTAGACACAAGTCATCATTGGCACATCTAATTTTCCTGATGCCTGGACGTGTGTGTGTGTGTGTGTGTGTGTGTGTCTGATTGGCCCTAGTGTCTGATTGGTTCAGGGTGGGAGAGGTGAGGCATTTGGAGTTTCACACACAGCTCTGTGAGCACACAGCAGGGAGTGTGTGTGAACTATTTACAGTACACACACTCTCTGTGTTCCCCAGACCTCCCCTGTCACTCCACCACGCTCCCTCAACACAGCGACATGCTCGGGAGTACGTAGCTTAACAGCTCATGCATGTTAGCAAGCGCGCATCAACGAATGCCATTACTGACTTTCGTATTCATATGACTGGACCATTCAACAATTCATTATGCACAGGCTCTGCCAGCCAGCGATTTTCCAATTTCCAATTTGTTAACTTAATTTCAATGTCCTGCCAGCAGGTGTCCAAATTAATTGGTTTCCCTGGTGTCGTGTGTTAGATGCACTGTTGTCTCCATGCTTTTGACTGCACACACTGCACACACTGTATGAGTGTGTTCTCTAGAAGTGATTCATTAGCTAAAGGAAGACTGGGTCTGTGAATGTAGAAACCCTTGAACAGCATGGAAAAAACACACAAACACACGCACACACACACGCACACGCGCACACACACACACACACACACGCAGATGCTGGAGATGATGTCATCAGTGCTGGACAGACTCAAAGTGGATCCTGCATGTTGCTGCTGGGATGTCTGGGATATCGCTCTAATAGCACGCCACTCTACACTCAACAGGGTCTAGCAGCTCACTGTCTCTCTGTCTACAGTGATAGACACGTCTGAACACTCTCCCACGGGCTCCAAGGACACTTTTCCACTTGCCCCAACAGGGCCCCATGATCTGGCTCTATGGGAAATGGTTTCCCTATCATGCAACAACCCTCCCTCTCCTTCTCATCCCTCTCTATCTGGATCTGGAAACGCTGCGGGTTGTTCCGTGAGGCGCAGGACAGCTGGAGCGATGAGAGTGAGCTAATATACGTTATCTATCCATAATTCACAGTGTATTATTCCATTATTCATAGAGCTTAGCTGAGTGAGTGGCCCTTATCCCAGCCCACTTTACCAATCTAACATTTATATACATTATTCAGTATTTATGCAGCTGGAAATTAAATCAGCCAATTCTGGTTAAGAACCGTGCAGGGGTGGTGGGTCTCTCTGACCAGGGCACCTGTAACATATTACTGATGGCTTGAGAGAGAGAATAGGCCTGTTCTCCAACCAGAGGATGAGTCAGTGGTTAGAGGTTAGTGGCTGATCCCAGATGAAAGGTGTGATGTGATTCTACTTCCAGACCAGGCC
>NC_056458.1:11878080-11885580 GCF_018296145.1 Oncorhynchus tshawytscha | reverse complement strand
GAAGACGGCAGTAATGTCCTCAACCTCACCGCACTCATTTCTGTGTAAATGGACTTGATGTGATTCTCCTAACTAGGCGTCGTATAAGGAGGTTGTGGCAGGCCGTTGGGGTGATTTATATATAGACTAGAACCATCTGTCTCGTCTGTGCCTTCTTCCTTACGCTTGCCTTGTGTTGATAATGAGCTGAAGCTGTTTTTACATTGGAGGGAAAAGCTGAGACAGAGGAGAAGCCACAGAGAGCGGCCGCGAGGTTTAGACAGGCATTCCTGAGACACTAGAGAAATGAGGAGAGAGGGATACAGAGAGAGGGGGATGGAACGGAGACCGCACCGTGAGCAGGGGAGAGAGAGAAAAGAAAGGCAAAGCCATCAGAGGAAATGTAGAATGGGAGAGACGTTAGAGAGAAGGGTTGTAACAGAGAGGAGTAAAAAGAAGAAAAGAATATGGGGGAGGAGGAGTTGAGAGAGTTGGGGGATGGGAGTCGAGGGGAGAAGCAGAGAGAAAAGGGGATTGAAGTAAGAGACAGGAAAACACCAGGGAGAGAGTGTGTGTGTGTGTGTGTGCGTGCATGTGTGTGGTTTGGACAGATGCTGCCAATCTGTGCTGCTCTAATTTTCCACCATCACCAGTTAAAAACTTAAACCAGCCCCCATCAATTTCCTCATTCTCAAGCCCTCAAACACACACACACACACACACACACACACACACACACACACACACACACACACACACACACACACACACACACACAAACACACAAACACAAACACACACAAAACACACACACAAACACACACACACACACACACACACACACACACACACACACACACACACACACACACACACACACACACACACACACACACACACACACACACACACACACACACACACACACAGCTACCACAGCTGCATAGCCCAGGTTCAGGACTAACCCTGAATAGAGTGAGCAGACTATCTCAAGTCCCGTCCTCACCACTGGCATAATGGAAAATAAACATGTTGACAGTAACCCTCCTTTTTAATTTCCACATGTAGTAAGCAAAGTGTTTGTGTTGTCCAATCTACATGGTAGTAGGTGAGTCAGACAGACTCATGCATCTAATTCGCCTATTTCTCAGAGGCACTGGTGGCAGCGGACCTCAGCTCCTCGCCTAATTGGCTATCAAGTTCCAAAAAGTTAGGTGAATCAGGTCGGACACGGATGGAAAGTGAATGAGTTGTTCAAGATGTTTAACCAAAAGACAAGACCGAACGGTGCACAAAACACAGCAAGAAAAGCCTTATCTGATAAAGCTCAAATTACCGAAGCAAAGCTACCAGCTCGTCCTCAACTGACAAAACACCAGTTGGAAGCTGGTAGGCCTACATATGCAGCAGCTACCACTAGCAGCCTGCCAGTCCTGACAGAGCTCTCGCCATGACACTGGCCTTGCTCCTCCTCTTCTTCCTCCCCTTGAGAAAAGTGACAGTTCCTCTAGTGAGAGTGCCGGACTTCCTTCTCGTCCTCCTCCTCTCCCAGAAACCAAGCTGATGACTGCCAGAGATCCACCGTCCCCCCCTTCTGTGAACACTGGTAAGCAAACAAGTGCTGAGACGTATAGCCCCGATGGACTGATTGAATTTCCCACTTTGATAACTGTAAATGCATGAATTTCCGCCAGACAGCATTGCGACATCGTACGCCTATAGCTTTGTGAAACATAAATGTTAGGCTTAAACTGAGAAAATGACGACCAAATAAAAATAAACATGCATCCATTAAAGCAAAGCTATAGGCTACTACAAGCACTAGCACTACACAATCTGATAGGCAGCCGTGTAGACATCGCAATTTCAGAACCATGGACAGCGATCGGCAGTCTATACTTTGTGAGTGTCTGAGGCATTTGATATTTTTTACGGAATGGTGGGGGGGGGGGACTCCAACTTTGCAGGGTGGGTTTCTCCAGCCAGACATTAATGTGTACCAACTCACACCCAAAACGTATGAACCTTTGGCCTATACACTCATCTTTCCATGGTCAACATCCCATCTCCCTTGACCTTTAAATGCTATCAATACATCTGTTTCCACTGATATACAGGACATCCTTTTAGTTCAGTCCTCCAATGACCAGATCAATAATCAGCTCTCTCAACACAGGATCTGTCTGGAAGGTCCAAATAACCCCTCTCTGTGGTGAAAGGATCTGACCTCACGGTCACTGAGGTGCATTATGATGGCGCCAGGGCAGGTGTACAGTATATGGACAACTGGACATAGTCGACGGGGCTGCCTGCTCTCCATCCAGATAGGAAGTAATGATATGGCAGGTTTTCTCAACACAACACTTATGTCTCCATTCATTCCTGTGGCAGGCAGATGACACACACTCATCTATCTCCCTGGCGACCAGGAGGAGCAACACCTCGAGGCTAGCGGCTAGCAGCAACAGCTGGGACACGTCAGTCAGTCAGGCAGCCATGTTGAAATCAAACATTGACAGATGAGAATAAATATCCTCCAGGGATACAAAACTGTTTTTTGATGAGGATATAATGGGAGATAGAGTGAGGAGTGGTGAGGAGATGAAGGGAGGTGTGGAGGAGGTAGGGGCTGTGGTTGGGTAGGAGGAAGGTGTGTCCCACCACAAATATGGCAATGTTTTTCTTTCTAACACATCTTCCTGGAAGCGTGTGATTTAATTACAGGGGATTTTCAGAATGACACTCCTCTCGCCTATAGGAATGTGTGAAATGGCCCGTTTATGTTTTGGAGACTGTGGTTGACCTCTGGTTTCAAATGGGACTTAGATTACAATTAAATGAGAAATCTGTTGGTTTAGGACTGGGGACAACAGAAGAAAATTGTACTACATAATGCAGAATAATGTCCAAATCAAACATTTTAATATAACACACACATGTCCACACACGCACGCACGCACGCACGCACACACACACACACACACACACACACACACACACACACACACACACACACACACACACACACACACACACGACATGCACTTACACACACTACTCTTGAATGTCAAAATACAAGCCTCAGCCTATCCCTGACTGGCTCCCCAAACGTGGCCCTTTAACCACAGCTTCAAACAGAATGCCGTATCGTGGAAACAAGGCAGGCGAAACATGTAACATATCGTTTTTTATGCATTCACTTTCTTTTCCCTTCTTCATACCGCGTTTGTAGCTAACCACCTCACCCCCCTCCCGTCCCATACACATCAGTCCTTTAGAAAGACTGATCACCCTGTGGGTGGCTCTTCTAGCTGTACCGTCATCAATTTGAGAGCGACCGAGAGGGAGAGAAAAGTGTGAAATGATTCATCAGGGCCTCTGTATGAGGACGGTGCAGGTGTGGGGGAGGGGCCTTGCACCGCACCAGCCTCACATAATTACAGGAGAGACGGTGTTCCAGGAAAAAGACCATGGTTTGTTGATACATTTGGAACCCATTAGAGAGGGTGTAGCATAGCACCCCGTATTATCAGCGTATTCAACAGCGTTTAAGAAATATATGACCTTCAACGGTGTTATCTTGTGATCAAGCCATCAATGTTTTGGGATTGTTGGTGTCGTAAAAATGTTAGCTAATGGGTTAGCAATTAGCATGCTTGACATTTCAGTGGAAGTACTACTACTATCAGCTTTTTGGTAAGCGGTTTAGCAAAAACAATACATTACGTGTTATCGGCAGTTATTGGCCACCTTACTATTTTGTTCAATTACAAGGTATATCCGTTTAATTTAGTTAAAAAAAGAGACACTAACCTCGTATCCGAAGTGTTTACTAGATAATTGACTAGTTGTCTAGCCTTCCAGTAAAAACAAATAAAAATGACTCACTTGTCAAGTTTTCATGACTCTTAAAAATGGTTCTTCACCAACATCTTCTTCAGTGTTGTAACCAAATAATGTCTCATTATTTATTTTACAGACGAATCTTATGCTTTGAGAAAGTAGATAACAGTTTAATACCAAGTATGAATAGTTTAGGTAAAAAGTTATTAAATGATGTGTGTCTGTCGTGCAGTCGAATTTTACAATGTACTGCGTGTCCCACAAAATGTGTATATATGTTACTTTGTTGAAAACTCTCAAAACCTAACTTAAACTGAACTTAAACTGAACTTAAACCTAACTTAAACTGAGCTTAAACCTAACTTAACTTAAACCTAACTTAAACTGAACTTAAACCTAACTTAAACCTAACTTAAACTGAGCTTAAACCTAACTTAAACTGAGCTTAAACCTAACTTAAACTGAGCTTAAACCTAACTTAAACTGAGCTTAAACCTAACTTAAACTGAGCTTAAACCTAACTTAAACTTAACTTAAACCTAACTTAAACTTAACTTAAACCTAATTTAACTTAAACCTAACCTAAACTTAACTTAAAATCGGTGGGTAGCTACCTAGAAGGGTGTCTTTAGTCGCAAAACCTACCTTTATTTTCCAGTCCATTTAAATGTTGAGATCGAGGTGATTTAATCCGATGTTGGGGGAAAATTAGCTAGGGTTGTTGACCTCAGGGTATGGCTGTAACAGGGTATGGCTGTAGCTGGGTATGGCTGTAGCTGGGTATGGCTGTAGCTGGGTATGGCTGTAGCTGGGTATGGCTGTATCTGGGTATGGCTGTAGCTGTAGCTGGGTATGGCTGTAGCTGGGTATGGCTCTGCATGGCTATGGTACGACAGCAGATTGAGGAACCTACTGCTGGTGATGGACCACCTCTCACTTACACACCTCAGCGCCTTTCCATCAGAGAGACGGCAGGGCACTCAGTGTGTGTGTGTGTGTGTCTGTGTCTGTGTCTTGGTGTGTGTGTGCCGTATATGAATAGCCATGACACATGCTGCTCTGTTGGAACTTGGCATGTTTGACCTTGCCTGGCTCCTCATGGTGTGTGTGTGTGTGTGTGTGTGTGAGATCCCTGTGTTTATCATTTCAACATTCAAATCCTTTAATTTCACACCCTGCCTGCTGAGATTCCTGTCCTAATTCCTCTTATAAGACTGTCAGGTTGAGGAGAACACTGTTGCTGATGGTTCTGTGAGGAGACCAGACCACAGAATTATGAATGGTTTATCTTCAGTAATAAACTGTAAAGTGAGAGGTGAGGCTTATGAAAAGGAGGTCTCCTCCTAACAAATGCTTGAGGACAGAAACCAGACGCACTCTAGGGACCGACACGCTCTGTAAAAGGAGAAAGGAAACTATGATGGTAGCCATGTGTAGGACTAGGTCTAGGATGTCTAGGATGTGGTCCCCTGGTTTGTTCTTATTGAGAGAGCGGTGAGTTGTTATCAACACATGGTGATAGGTCCAAGGTGAGGCAGGGCACTACAGTAGGAAGACCTGTTCCCCTTCTCCTACTTACTAGGGCCACGCCGGCCCACTACCCGCCGGCCCACTACCCCCAAATAACAGGGCAGCCACTGAATAGAAGAGTCAATCATCATGGGAATTCTCTTCTTTTCTTTCTGCGTTGCTTTTTCTTCCTCATCTCCTCAATGTCTTCCTCTGAGGAGTGGAGGATAGGACCATGTTCTGTCTCTCTTCCTCTGAGGAGTGGAGGATAGGACCATGTTCTGTCTCTCTTCCTCTGAGGAGTGGAGGATAGGAACATGTTCTGTCTCTCTTCCTCTGAGGAGTGGAGGATAGGACCATGTTCTGTCTCTCTTCCTCTGAGGAGTGGAGGATAGGACCATGTTCTGTCTCTCTTCCTCTGAGGAGTGGAGGATAGGAACATGTTCTGTCTCTCTTCCTCTGAGGAGTGGAGGATAGGACCATGTTCTGTCTCTCTTCCTCTGAGGAGTGGAGGATAGGACCATGTTCTGTCTCTCTTCCTCTGAGGAGTGGAGGATAGGACCATGTTCTGTCTCTCTTCCTCTGAGGAGTGGAGGATAGGAACATGTTCTGTCTCTCTTCCTCTGAGGAGTGGAGGATAGGACCATGTTCTGTCTCTCTTCCTCTGAGGAGTGGAGGATAGGACCATGTTCTGTCTCTCTTCCTCTGAGGAGTGGAGGATAGGACCATGTTCTGTCTCTCTTCCTCTGAGGAGTAGAGGATAGGAACATGTTCTGTCTCTTCTTTTTGCCATTTCTCTCATTGTATGTAAAAAGTAGCAATCTGGAGGTTTTGCTGCTTTGTCCATAATGACCCTCCCTCTTTGTCTAAATGTGATGGCCTTGAGTATCTTATTATCAAGCTTGTCATCACAGGCTCTATGTAATCATTGGACCTTTTTCACTAGTAGCCTGTCTCCACATTCCTCCACTAGCAGCCAGCCTGTGAATTATGAATATGAGCCATTACCGTTAGAGCAGAGTGCCGACCAGGGTTATTGAGCATTGACTAACTCCAGCGTTTATGTGTTTTAGAAGCGAGCGTACACACATCTTGACAGGAGCCATTTTGCGAGGGAACTCGAGACGCTATCTAGTTCTCAGTCCCAGCGACAGACAGACAGAGTGGAGGAGATAGGGGCGGGGCGGATGATGAGTGAAGGGGAGTAAAGGGGGAGGAGAGGGGAGTTATATGGGGGAGACATGACTCTGTGCTGTGTGTGCTGTGGTTAGACTGGCCCACAGGAGAGAGGCAGGACTGACGGAGGGGAGGAGTGAGGGAAGGGGAGAATGTCTCTCATGTGGCTCCAGTCTGTTCAGGGGCCTTTGTTTCCACCCACTTCAATGGGCTGGGAGGGCTGCTACCATCCACATTTTCTCTCCCTCCTTCACTCTTTCCCTCTCCTACTCCTTCCTCTCCCATTCCTCCCTCCCTTCCTCACTCACCCGTGTGTCCCTAGTGCAGCTCAGTCCAAACCCATGGGACTGCTGTCTCTCTCCATCCTCTAATACTCCTCTTAGGGTAGATATATAATTACCAGACTCTGGGCTCCCACTAAGTGGAGGAGAGGAAGCATAGATATATAATTACCAGAGCCAATGCTCTGAGTGAGCGCAGTGATTGATACGTTTGTGGGCCAGGCCGTTGTGTAAGACAAGAACGTTCATCCAAGCTTATTATGGATTCAATCAGACCCAAGAACATCCCATCCTCCTGGTCTGGGTCATTCATACAGTCCTCCAGAATATTATGGGATTTACTCATGTATTCATGCATGTGTGTAGAGACTGAGAGATGGCTGCCTGCTTCACAATAATCATGGTATAATTTGCTGAGATCTTCCTGGAACATATTTCCATTTCTAGTGTGTAACCACTGATAATCAGAATGCTTGAAAACAGCATATATTTCATGCAGTTTGCACTGATGTGGCTGGAGATTGTTTCAGAGAGGCGCGTCGGAGAGCAGCCAACCAAGGGAAATGATCAATTTACCACACATAGATATTCATAGAGCAAGGCATTCTGGGATGATAGCTCAGAATTATTAGAGATGCGTTTCTGCTGCTGGAGGAAAGTATTCCTTCCTTCCTTCCTTCCTTCCTTCCTTCCTTCCTTCCTTACTTCCTTC
>NC_056458.1:11745580-11873080 GCF_018296145.1 Oncorhynchus tshawytscha | reverse complement strand
AGTCGTTGCCAAGTAATGGAAAAGAAACAGCGGCTTGGTTTTGTGCAACGGTGCCCTTGAGAAATGTGAAGCTGATGTTGTACAGTTAATCTGAGAGAAACTGGTATTTTTTCTACTCCCTTTGGCCTCGGAAAAGAACGAGCCAAGGAGAAAGAGAAGATAATGTTGGAGATAAAGGGAACAGACATGACATTGTGTTGGGGATGAGCAGTGTGTGCTGCTGTTAGATCCATTAACCAGCCATGGGCCTGTTGGCTGGTGCCACACTCTGGATCTACTGCTTGGGTTTGGGCTGCCTGGTAGGATAGAAGGAGATCTGGACCTGCCTGGTGGGGTAGCAGGAGATCTGGACCTGCCTGGTAGGATAGAAGGAGATCTGGACCTGCCTGGTAGGATAGAAGGAGATCTGGACCTGCCTGGTAGGGTAGAAGGAGATCTGGACCTGCCTGGTGGGGTAATGAGAGATCACTGTCCTCTGCCAGTGGAATCCCAACAGGGCTGGACAAGTTATTTAAAGTTTTATTCCTTCCTTTCGTTAAGATACATTTTATTTCTGCATGCGAGCGAGGCTCTCAGTTAGACAGAGCGGGATCCAGTGAAGCATGGTGGTCAGGCTAGGGATGAATACTCTGTCAGTGTGTGTGTGTGTGTGTGTGTGTGTGTGTGTGTGTGTGTGTGTGTGTGTGTGTGTGTGTGTGTGTGTGTGTGTGTTGCACAGGGCCATTCAACAGGGTCAGACTGGGCACACGTAACAGTTCCAAGCTCCACTGTGGACATCGTCTCCTTTTATGCACCAAAGCCCCTGTCAAAGGAATGATCCAACACAGGCTCTTAGAGAGAATAAACACAGCATTTCTGTGTCTAAATCTGTCTCGCTCTCTCTCCTTCAGTCCTTGCCCTCTAACTCTCAGGCACACTGAAGTACACTCTGTCTACTGCTACTCAGCTGCACTCTGAATGCAGACCTTTAAATGCAGTCCTACAGAGCTCATTAGTGATTCATTGTGTACGTTTCTCATAGCATGCTGCGTGTGCCCTGAGGCTCTTTGAGGGATTCCTCAGGTTCCATTGGAACAGAGACATTTTTTTTTTTGAAGGACCAAAGCATATATCTGTGAGGGAGAACATAGGGAGTAAGATAGCATCCAAACCCTAAAATGAATGCATCTTTACCCATTGTCCTGACTATATTTACACATCTCTGTGTGATTCAGCGCCTGGCTCAGGTTATCACAGAGCTTCATCTCCAGTTTCTGCTCCTTCACACCTGAGCAACTCTAACCACGGAGAGAACCCAGCTGAGAGCACAGTCCCTGAGGAGGGAAGGCAGGGATGGTGACGGGGCTCCTCTGTTTGTCCTCTCCTGCTCTCCGTCCCCCCACCTCTGAGGCCCAGTGTACCTGTCACAGGTGTACTGGCTCCATTGTGTGTGAGAGCAGGTGTGCCTGGGGCCCCAGAGGCAGACCTACCCAATGGGGACCTGTGTCTTAAACCACAGGGAGGAACATGCAGGTGGGGCCAATAGAGAATAAAGATATAGTTTGAAAGGGAGAGAATAGGGGGGTATAGAATGAGTACAATAGCAACAAGAACTTGTCTGTATTGACATAGATAGCGGTGAGTTTTTTCCGGTGTGTGTATGTTCGTCTGAGTGTGTGTTTCCTTGTCTGATTGATGTTATTGTTTGGCCCTCGCGGTGCTGTGTCTGTGTGGCCATCTTATTATATTTTCCTGCCATGTTTCTCAATGGCTCAAAGACAACCTGAGGTATGTGTCCTCTCCTAGTCCCGTCCTCCTCAGCCAGAGGCACGCTGTAGGCCCATCTATTTACACACAGCTAATCATAACAACAGACAGTGGTGTACGGAGCTGCACGCTGCCCCTATGGCTGCCACCACAATGTTGTCTTGTTTGACTCTGCCTGATTGGCTCTCCATTGAATAAAATGTATCTTTATTCACAAAGCTTCCCGTATCGTCTGTTCTGTTGTCATGCAAATCGATTTCAACTTCAAAACTCCATGCCACTGTCATGGCTAACAAATATGACCACCCTCCCTCTACAGAGCTAGAGTTCTGAATGGCCACACTCCTACAGCCTGTCAAACTATGCTGTATGAGATTCTATTTTCCTTGTTAGGCCAAATGGCCAAATGATACATTGATATAGAATCTCCAGGGAATGACAAAACGTAATATTGGTCCCCCTGGTCTCTGTGGATGATATGTGATCTGTGGATCCCGTGGGACAGCCTCTGTGTTGGCATTGTACAGTGGCAGTAGACTTCCTGCCTGCCGTCGCCTCCCAGAGGAAACGACTGTAAGTTATGTGTGGGAATGTTTTCATTGAAAACAGTAGCACAGTAACCCATAAAACAAAAGGGAAAGTGTGTGTGTGTGTGTGTTCTCCTATATACCTCCTTTCCTGCCTCCCTTAAGGCTGATCAAATCTGTACATGCATAAATGTTGTCAGAAGCAATAGGTCTAAAATCTAAAAGGTATTTTAAACATGTTTCATAACTACCTCTCTATATTGAAGCAGACCCGCAGACCCGTTTGTTGACCGACAGAGCTGGATGTGACTCACTACATGATAAGGGCATGGAGAGGGCATTGAGCTACTAGAGAGGTCTGGCCCTGAGAACTTTTTATTTTTTCCTCTATTCAAACTATAGACTATCTATCTATTGGGCTCCCAAGTAGTGCAGTGGTCTAAGGAAATGCATCTCAGTGCAAGAGGCGTCACTACAGTCCCTGGTTCGAATCCAGGCTGTATCACATCCTGACGTGATTGGGCGTCCCATAGGGCGGTGTACAATTGGCCCAGCGTCATCTGGGTTTGGCCGTGGTAGGCCGTGATTGTAAATAAGAATTAGTTTTTAACTGACTTGCCTAGTTAAATTTTTTAAATTATCTCTCTCTCTCTTATCTTTGTTCTCTCTCTCCCCCCTCTCTCTCTGTTCTCTCTCTCTTATCTCTGTTCTCTCTCTCCCCTCTCTCTCTCTGTTCTCTCTCTCCCCCTCTCTCTCTGTTCTCTCTCTCCCTGCTCTCTCTCTTCCCTGTGCCGTGACTGGATCCAGTTACTCCACAGATCTTCACTTAGAACACTGATGTAATGCCAGATTCTCCTCTTCCACTGTACGCTGCCAACGCCCTCTACTAATCCTCTTTTCCTTCTCCTCATCCCTCTCTGTCTCTCTCTTCCTGTTTTCTCTCTCTCCTCTCTCTACTCTACTCCCTCTCTCTCTCTGTTTTCTCTCTCTCCTCTACTCCCTCTCTCTCCTCTCTCTCCTCTACTCCCTCTCTCTCTCTGTTTTCTCTCTCTCCTCTCTCTAGCCTTCTCTCTCTTGCTCTCACCCATCTCTCTCTCTCTATTTCTCTCTCTCTTTCTCTTTCTCTGCATCCCACTCCTGTCTCTCTCTCTGCTTCCATCTCCCCTATCTCTCCCTGTCCGGTCCTCTCTCTCTCTCCGTTGGTTGGTTGGGTGTGAGTTGTGCTCTGTCTTCCCTGGTGTAAAAGGGGATGAGGGGAGGAGTTGAAATTGTGGGTTACACAACCCTTTTAGCTAGCTTTAATGTTTCTAATCCCTCACTGACGCTCCACACATCACATCAGCAGGATTAGGGTGTCATGAAGACCAGACATACAGGGGCTGACGAGCCGGCTAGGGGATTCACCATGGCTCATCAACACACACACACACACACACATACACACACACACACACACACACACACACACACACACACACACACACACATGGCAATGTAGAAATCCATAAGAAACCAGTCTCAGATGTATGGGTCATGTTTAAGCCCCACATATATCCACTCATCACTTTCTCTGTCTAGCGGCACTCTGGAGGAGTGCTTGTCCTTTGCTGTCGCAGTGTGGATGACTTGAACCCAATATAGCCTTTGTGCTGATTCTCAAATGGATTTACAGATGTGTTTAGTACCAGGAAGCCTATGAAACATCAGGCCTAGGTTTAGCTTGTCTCTCAGTTCTCTGCTCCTCTTTTCTCTGTGCTGAGAATGTTTCCTACTGCTGAGAGAGTGAGAGTAAGCAAGAGAAAGAGAGAGAGATCAGGTTCATGCTGCCAGTATAACCAGGAGCCAGCCAGGTGAGGGTGCACAGGCGCTGAGCTAACCGGCTTTCCCAAACTTCAGCCAGATTTATAGACGTGTGAGCGACATGTTTGCCCAAGGACGGCCTTTTAGGGGGAGAGGAAGGTTTATCTGCTGAGATGAACATGTAATTCAGATCTCTCTCTGAGGGATGAATAGGAATTCCTGTAGCCTCTAGAAATAAGTGGGGTTTGTGCATTTGTGGTGTATGTAATGTGGAGTCTCTGTGGGGGTATTTATGATTCTCAGCTCATCCATTTATGCTGATTTGTACATACAGGACTCTTACCATACCACTGTTTTATTGGATTTAACTCACCCCCAGTTCACATGCTGGTAGATGGTCTTGATGCCCTCTGGTCTGCCCCAGTGTGTGTGTGGTGTGTACTGTCAGTGTGTGTGTGTGTGTGTGTATGTGGAGCAGCTGCATGTCCTGAAGCTCTCTCTTCCCAGAGCCCAGTGAGAGAGAGCATGGAGTAGGGAAAGAGATGGATCCAGGCGGGGGGAGAGGTCAGGACAGAGAAAGCGAGGATTTGAGATCCCGAGAGATTTGAACACGTCTGAATTTGAAGGTGAAGGTGAGCTATGATGTCCATATATGCAGGTCTTTTTGAACTCCAAGCCCTGGGATGTTTTAGTCTAAACAGTCAGGGTCTGAGCTGAAATGAATTTATTTGAAGCACTGAGAGCAACCCCAGCACAGTTTCAACATTTAATGTCACGTGCACAAGTACAGTGAAATGCCTTTCTTGCAAGCTCTAAACCCAACAAGACGGTAATCAGAGAGTTGAGTAGAGAGTTTTTACTGTTGTTTGTTCTCTGCTAGTGAAATATATGCTCTGCCAGTGTTCTAGCTATCCCAGCAAAATGGGTGCCATCATGGAACACTCTGAAACCATAATATCAGGGTCTACAGTGAAGGCACATCATCTCCCTCTCTCTTTTTTTCCTCACGTCCTCTCTCCTCTCTACTCCCCTCCCTCTGTGGCATGGTGTGGTGTGGTGATGAATTACATATGCCATGACACACCGCAGTGAACAGCCCCCCTGGTAACCCAACAAGATCTCACGATCTTCACTTCAGTATTCAACGTTTGTCCATGAAGGGGGGTGATTAAAGTGAAAGTAGGTAAAACAGAGAGAACTTGACAGTTAAAGATGCTACACAAGATATTTTTTTTTTTTTTTCATTTTTGCATTGTAATTTCAGAACATCTCCATAGCGTATCTGATGCTAATAGTGGGATGATAGTGTTTCAATGTAATACTTACCCGGCAGTGTTGTCATTGGCTGTGATATTCACCTGTTGATTTAGCAACCATGAAATGACAGTGTGATTTCCACGAGATAACACACCCACAAAGTCAGAACAGCTTTCCCAGTTTGGCAACAGTTGCCGCACCAGCGGGAGAAATCAATAGACGACTGTCACAGCCAATCACAACACTGGCAGGTAAGTAATACTGTGAAACACTATCATTCCACTACTAGCAACATTTTCTGAAATTACATTACAACACATTTTTTAAAGATCCTATGTGTAGCACCTTTAAGTTTAGCTATTAATTCTGACTAGTTATATGGTAAGGGTTAAGGTTTGGAATAAGGTTCAAATAGATTTTTATTTTTTAAATTTTTACAAGTGCCTAGTACTAGGATTGAACCCGTGATCCTTGTAGCTACAGTGTGCAGTTTATTAAGCCCTTCCTCTATCCCCATTCACAATGCCCTAGCAAGCAGCATCCCTTCTAGATGGCAGTACGTGCTCACGTTGCCCCTAGTGGACGGTATTGAAGGCATCTCTCGATGCGCTGGGGCAAGCGTTGCATACTGAAGTTTATCTGGTGTGATCCTGCTGGGTAACCACAGCCGGAGAGAAGCCACCAGGGAGCGTCATTAGAGAAGCGTGCTTCCCTGCTCATGCTCTATTTATGAAATCACATGCTGACCAAAGCCAATTCCTCTGCTTATGCTGAATAAACAAAATAATAAGGTGCACTGAGTTGACATAGAACATCTGCAGTTGAGATGAATATTAAATATACATCTTCGAGATTATACACAATGATGTACATGCAAAAATACTAGAGTGGTGATGTTTACAGATTTTGTGAAATATTGTGTTATTTCTAAGCATACAAAATAGTTTTTGTAGCTCTAGTTTAAACGCATTGTAGCTCTCTCTCTTACTTTCACCGTGGCACGGCCTTGCCAACGCGTCTGTGTTATGTCATAAAAGGAATTGGCAAAGCAGTAAAGTGAAGTGTAGGCTGTGATTTATGTAGCTTCATGTACACTACACGTATATTTGTAGTAGGAGGGTGACTTTAGTGCTCTCCGAGGGGGGGAAGCAGGCCAGCTGTGCTGAGAGAGAGACTGTGAAGGGAGGGTTTGTTTGGCCAAGATGTGTCAAACTGTACCTAATGCGGTCTCTACACCCCTACAGGACATAGGTTTGATGTCTCGGTACCCCTGTAGTTTAGGCTAGGGGGCCTTTTTATGTCAGAGTAGGTAGGGGCCCAGTGTACGGAGAGGAAGTGTGGGGTATAATAGTGAGGTTTTGGGGGACCCAGGGTTATAAACATTCCTCTCTTGGCCAAAGTGCTTTCCTGCTGGCCCCGGCTGCCTCTCCATAGCCCTCCAATCAAAAGAGTGTTTATTTAAACTCTGAGGTGCCAAATCTGTCAAAAAGTCTACCCACTGGCCGGGCAGTGCAGACCACCAACTCCCTAGTCCTCCGGTCCTCAAGACCTGATGAGAACAGTTTTGCAGGGGAAAATAAACACAGGCAGATCAATGGGTCTTGTGTGTGTGTGTGTGCGTGTGTGTGTATGTATGTATGTGTGTGTGTGTGTGTGTGTGTGTGTGTGTGTGTGTCTGTGTTCCTGTGGGTGGGTGCATATGGGTGAGAATGTTAATGTGGAGTTGTATAGCTAGTTTTTAAAGCAGTACTGTAGATTGGCCACTGACTGCTTTGGGCTGTAGTTCAGTAAGGCTGAGAAGAGCCGTGGACCCTCTCCCTCCTAGCGTTAATTGGCAGAATGACCGGTGGCACCACACCAGCACCAACTGGTGCTCACACAGCCATGCAGGGAGGCCATCTGCTAGTGGGACACTGCGACGCATCGGTACTGGAACACAGTACACTAATGACACAGGGACGACAGGCTCCGTAACCTGTTGTTGAAATGTCAGTGATTCTGACATAGGGTGGTATATTGAGGCTATTATAACATAGCTAGTTGAGAATAGAGCATATTCCTCCTGGAAGTTATCATCTCATATAGTCCTGGTGAAGTCACCTTGCATGACTTAGATATGCGACAGGGTATGCTAGATCAATGTTAATGTTTTACTGCACTGCAAAATCAACTCCATACTGTATATTTAGACAAGGACTGGGATGTAATTGGTCTGTAGTGGCCAATATCTCTTATCTCCACAGACCGGAAGAGGATAGCTTGTGTAGGGATATGACAAATGTCAAAATGTTCTTGTGTGCCCGTGCTCCGTGTTCTCAATGGTCAGTACATGGGACCTCATGTCCTACTTCTCATCAATGTGATGGCTCACTGCAGTGATGCATAACAGTGTGTTCATAGACGTCCAACAATCTGTTGTTAAACGCCATGTATAGTGTTTGAGAGCTCGCGCTTTATACTTGCAGAACAATTACTGTACAATTTCTCCGTCCGGGATGTCACGGTTTTTCGACATGACATCTTGTAGTCTAATTCTAAACATGCAATCAGGGCATTGAAGCCGACATCCTCTACCGTTGATAATGGCTGCATATCAACTGTAATCATTTCTGTAGTCAGCACTGTCATTTTCTCACTCTGTCCCTTACCGCACTTCTTTGGTGTGAAGAGCCTGTCTAATATCTGTTTTTTGGGGGGGCCCTGCGCTGCTGCCAGCAACGGTTTGGCTCTCACGGTGACTCCCTTTTCCTACGGTTAAGCATTGCACCGGTACTGCCACTGTAGCTCAATTCCACCTCGCAGAGTTCGTTGTTCTCCACCTTCTCATTTAACTTCTCAAAGTATTGCCGTGCAGGACTTTGCTGCTGTCGCTTCCCTGTCTCGCGCCATTTTCCCTACTGTTAACGATGAGGACGTGCGGAGAACTTTATATCCGTGGCAAATTGTTGGAAAGATATTTCCTCCTACTGACGTTGCAGTATTGCTCCCGTAGGTATTGTTTTCCCTTTCTGATGATGATTGGCACCTGTTCGTGGTAGTTGTGTGTTAACTGACTGCACTGTGGATTTAAATGTAGGTTTTCGGGGTTTGGGATATTTTCTAAAAGTTATCCCAATTTATTTTTAACGTTCACACCCCTGCTTGATGGGCCAAATTGTTCCCCCCTAACATTATTTGAGGTTTCTGCCAAATGTTGCATGACCAGCAGGTGTGTGTGTGTGTGTGTGCATGTGCGGGTGTGGGTGAAGCAAGATGCTGTGAGAGAGGTGGCCCTAGCAAAGATTCAACATCTGTTTGCCAATGTGCATTTCCCTCTGAAGATTCTGAGGGAAATGAATAACAAATCTGTTCAAGTGGTGAGAAAGTGGCTCTGCTTCAACACACACCACACCTGACGTTGTCCTCCTGAGCGGAAAGGAGAAGGGTTTGGGTGTCCCGAACGTCGAGTGGATTTGCAATGCTACCAGACTGACTCACATGTTGAACATGCTCAACAGTGACTATGTGACAGTTAGGGAGTTAGCCAGAGCCTCCCTCGTTTTGATCTTACGGAGGAGAAAGGTCCCATTGGCCAGGGACACTGAGGACAATTCCCTGAGCTTCAGGAGGATGGTCCCATTGGCCACGGACACTGAGGACAATTCCCTGAGCTTCAGGAGGAAGGTCCCATTGGCCACGGACACTGAGGACAATTCCCTGAGCTTCAGGAGGAAGGTCCCATTGGCCACGGACATTGAGGACAACTTCCTGAGCTTCAGGAGGAAGGCCATTGGTAAACTGGACACTTGTGCTTTGGAATCTGGTCTGACTGGCCAGACCTCAATGACCTGTGCAACCGGACTGGAGTGGAGCGCAGATGGACACGGACTGACAAAAACTGAGCCAGTGACTGCCTCTGATGCAGTTGTGGCAGACCCCTGTGTTGTCGTGGAGGTTTCTGTCACCTATGACGGAACATCTCACCTTACATCCAGGACAGCACTCCTCGCTATCAGACGGATGCAGCTACTGCAACACTGGACTGGACTGAGGCTGCAGGGGAAACTCACTGCTCTGGACTGTGCTGACCACTCTGTCTCCCATTCCATGTTCCAGAATGCTGCCATTGGCGACATCACCTTTACCGTTAAGGAGAGGCTGCAAGTTCTACTCATAAAATACAACCTCTCAGTCTGGTACCCTGCAAATCATGATCACTTACTACACCCGGAGTTAAATGTAATGGAGTCTGTTGCACATGTTGTTAATGGTTGTATATTGCTGGACATGACCGCATTATCAACCTGGTAGCTACTGAGGTGAGACAGGTGGTTTCCCCAACAGCAGACATACATAAACATTCTCTTGTCAGAGGAGCCTGGTTTGATGTTGATGATCATGTGTTTTCTTGTCTGCTGAATAAGACAGATATTGTTGTTGTGGGAGACCAGAGGGAGGGGCTGGTACTGGAGGTGGGTTGCTCATTCCATTGTTACATGGAGCAGCCTTATCTGACAAGCTCCTTAAGTAGCAGCCCCTCATATCACACTTGGACAGCCTGGAATACAGATGCAGGTTGGTGGCGTTGATATTTGGCCGTCTCTGCCACGTACATAGACTTACATAAACATTCAGATTGCAGGCCTGTCTAAGAGAAGAGCAAAACAAGTGTCTAGGTACTGCTCTGTTTCAGCCATCATGGACAGTCTAGCTGTGTGGAGGAGAAGGTACGGCTCTGTTTCAGCCGTTATGGGCAGCCTAGCTGTGTGGAGGAGAAGGTACGGCTCTGTTTCAGCCGTTATGGGCAGCCTAGCTGTGTGGAGGAGAAGGTACTGCTCTGTTTCAGCCGTTATGGGCAGCCTAGCTGTGTGGAGGAGAAGGTACTGCTCTGTTTCAGCTGTTATGGGCAGCCTAGATGTGTGGAGGAGAAGGTACTGCTCTGTTCCAGCCATTATAGGCAGCCTGGCTGTGTGGAGGAGAAGGTACTGCTCTGTTTCAGCTGTTATGGGCAGCCTAGCTGTGTGGAGGAGAAGGTACTGCTCTGTTCCAGCCATTATAGGCAGCCTGGCTGTGTGGAGGTACTGCTCTGTTTCAAGGTAGCTGCTCTGTTTCAGCTGTTATGGGCAGCCTAGATGTGTGGAGGAGAAGGTACTGCTCTGTTTCAGCCATCATGGGCAGCCTAGCTGTGTGGAGGAGAAGGTACTGCTCTGTTTCAGCCATTATAGGCAGCCTGGCTGTGTGGAGGAGAAGGTACTGCTCTGTTTCAGCTGTTATGGGCAGCCTAGATGTGTGGAGGTGTTTTTTGTTTCCTTACGTGTCCTTGCATCAACGGCCTTCGAAATGTTTGAATCCTTAATGATGTAATGTGATTTGTGGATTCAAATCAAGTTTTTACAATGTGTGTGTGTGTGTGTGTGTGTATGTATGTAGGCCTCCATGCCCAGTGTCTAAAGGTATCACAGTGTGGCTGGCTGCCCATTGCACTGTATGACACGGCTGGCTAAGGTACTGACGGGCGCTCAGCTAGACTCCTGGCCCTGTGTGTGAACCCCAGCTCTACTCTGCTCCCCACACCTACCGTTGGTAGCTATGGTCTTTTAACATACAATGCACTGTAATGCTGCAACTTAATGATTGCAACATGTTAGGCGATAGCCTAATGGCACCAAGGAGGACAGGAGGTGGTGTCAAGTCTGTCTAACCATCTACGAAGACATGACCAAATAGCTGTAACAAAATGGTGCAACCAGTTTAACAGGAGGGTCGGCTTTAACAGGAACACGATGGAGAAGACTAAATGGAGGAAAGGGGCAGGATTAGGCTGGACTGTGGTTAGTAGTTAGGTTACCCTGGTCGGGGGAGAGGCTGTGCTGTGTGGTGCGTGCCCCTGTTCTGCAGGGCTACAGTGTGCCCTGTCTGACTGTCTATCTGTCTGTCTGTCGGTGTAGAGAGGATTACTGCTCTCCTGCTGCAGTATGTAGGTATGCTCCTGCTCTATCCTCAGGCTGCGAGTGGAGAGGAGAGAGGCTCCATCGGGCCCAGCAGTCAGACAGAATCAAATCCAGGGTTAAGACGCCGTGTCCAGGGGTCTCCGCCTTTGAAGTGGGCTGTGGGATTCTGCACTGGAAGGAGGGGACAGATGGGGAGAGAGAGAGGGATACAGAAAGAGAGTAGAGGTGTAGGTCTCAGCTCAGTGGACAGGCCTGTAGGCTAGCTGGGATAGCTTCAATATGTGAGCCCTCCTCGCAGAGCCCCACTGATGCACAGTCTCTCTCTCTCTCTCTCTCTCTCTCTCCACCTCTTTCCTTTCTCTTTATCTCTCTCCACCTCTATTTCTGCCTCCCTCTCCCTCTCTATGCCAGACTATAACCTTGTAGTTTGAAGCTCGCTGGTTTGGGGGATTTGGGAGTATACACTGGTGTCAGTTACACTGGTGTCAGTTACACTGGTTACAAGGAAGGAGACCGTCAGGATTACTTTACAAAAAGACTGCAGAAGAGGAATTACATGGGGCTGATGGATTGAGAGACAATGTAATGTAAGGGAGATGGAGGCACTGGAGAAGAGTGAGAAAAAGAGAGAGGAAACTAGTTTAGCAGATTCTGTTTTTGTGCGTGCCTGTTTTGTGTCCGTGTGTGTGTGTGCGTGTCCCGTGTGTGCGTTGGCACAAATGCATGTGTGAATTATCCTGTGTAAAAGCACATAATGTTCTTAGCAACTTAACAACAACGCTTAAAACATTGGTTCTTGCCAGGTTGTTTGTGTGCTAACATTGCATGTTTTTAACGACACTGAAGCTAGAAGACTCTTTGCACAAGAGTTCTCATGGCTCCCTTTTTGTTCCTGTCTAGAGTAACTGCAGCCATGTTTTTGTGTCCCACAAGGAATGCCTTTTATCATGTGACATGGGAACAGCTGTTTCCCATCAGGCCCCAGTCAGCCAACAAGCCAGTCAGTCAGCTGCAGGCCTGTAGACTGCCTGTAGTCAGCCAGTGTTCTCCCTGCTCCCTGGATCAGATCAGAGGGGCCAGGGTGAGCAGACGGGAGACCAAAAGAGTTTGGCCAAAATGCCTCCAACTCGAGGGTCATCCCAATTTGTTCTCCCATGTCCATGCTGCTCATCAGGCCTCTCGCCCTGCGGAACGTGCAAATCCAGTAGGGCAGCCTGCCTGAGAGGAGAGAGCTGGGGCCATCTGGGAGTGATTACCCATGTTGTATTTTCTCATTGTTTCCCGTCTGCTCTCTGCTAGGCTCTGCTCTGCTTTCTCTCTCCCTGTTCTGTTGGCTGGGCTCCCCTGGCCTGGACTGTTCAGGCTTTAATCCTGTGTTATTTATGATGGGTAATGTTTGGCAGAGCTTATGCGCAGCCCACCGCCAAATTAGCACAATTTAGCCGCTTCAACAGGAGAAGGAGTTTGCTCAGCGATACGTAGAGAGAGATCCAAATCTCGTCCTCTCTATTGGTCTCTCTCTCTGGTTCTCTGTCTCATTCTCTCTCTCTGATTTGTTCACCCTCATTTTCTCTCCCTTTCTCTCAGTCTCTCTCTCTCCGTGACTCTCCTCTGGCAGCTACTTTCTCTACATCATCTTCTCCCATTTCCAATTTCAGTAGGGGCCCTGCTAGCATGTAAAGACATGAGATTACACTAGTGTACTTATTCACTGAGTGAAAATTTCATTTTCGGAGCATGTTTGTGGGATCTGGAGTCCTGTCCTACTAATCACATATGTGCTCCTTGTGATGCTGCTGGGAGCTGGCAGCCAGGGGAGACAGGAAAGGATTGTCTGTGGTCAAGCCCCTGACCAAAAAACAGACAATTGCGCCTGCCATTTTGAGGAAGATGTGAGTTTTCTTTGTCTCCAGTTCAGCCTGTGGCTCTCAGTCAGCTAGCTCTGCTATCCTGCACAGTACATGTTGAGAGTTGAGGAATTGCGGTGGTAGTTTTCCATTTCCTCCCGGCAGAGCTCAGTGCTCTCTGTGCTCAGTCCCTCCTGTCTGGGCTGGTTTGTGCTGCTGTGTGGCATAGCAGCTCCCCGTCTTCATTACTGTCACATCCATTAGGACAGACCGAATGGGCCGACAGGACAGACAGCCCCTGCTTGCTAATTTGACGTCTCAGCAGCTGTTCCTAATATCTCTCATTCAAGTTAACGTACTGTATATGTATGCACTGTATAGGGGAGGCATAGCAAATGGGCCTGACTTGCCCTGAGGCTGTCATTTGAAAAGCACTCACAGCAAACTCTGTAGCGGATGGAACGGAACTGGGAGTTGAAGGTTAGGGGTACAGAGGGGAGGTTCGGTACGATGTTTCAATCCAGAACGTTGCTGGTAACCAACCACCGCTATGTCCCCCAGCGTTTTGGCTGTTAAGTGTGAGTCCATGGGAAGAGTATTCTCTATCTGGACTCTGGGCGGTACGTGTCAGAGATCCACAGTCTCCTACTCCCTAACATGATTACACCTCCCCTGGCCTCCCCTGACCTCCCTGGCCTGGCCTCCCTGACCCCCTGGCCTTCCCTGGCCTCCCTGGCCTGGCCTGACCTCCGCTGGTCTCCCTGGTCTCCCTGGCCTTCACTGGCCTCCCTGGCCTGACCTCCGCTGGTCTCCCCTGGCCTCCCCTGGCCTCCCCTGGCCTGGCCTACACTTCACAGCACAATACAACACAGCACAGCACAGTGGAGCAGAAGGTTGAGATTTGCTACACACTCAGACCAACATACAGGGGAGGAGATCAGGGAGGGAGGGAGGGAGGGAGGGAGGGAGGGAGGGAGGGAGGGAGGGAGGGAGGGAGGGAGGGAGGGAAAGAAAGTAATGTTCAAGGCTTATGGATAGAGAGAGGTTGATGGAGTTAAACTTGTGGTTTCTAGGTATTTATGAGGTATGTGTGGACAAGGTAGGGATAGAGGGGTGGTCTGTGTTGGTCTCAGATCTACAGAGCTATGCTAAACTGGGCATTAAAAGAGAAAAGAGACTACACACACAGGCTAAATACTGAAGAATTTGACCTAAAAGAATTGAATAGCAAATCATTCCAGTAAAAATGGTAAACAGCATTCCATTCCGTATTCTCAGGTAAACACACTGCTGCTCAGTGGGACTCTAACTAGCATAATTATGGTGTCACACATGTATTTGTCTTCAGACTCCCGTGGCCACTAACAATATAGTACACACCGTTTTGACAGACCTGCATCATTTTTCTGTCACGATAATAAGGTCGTAGCGTTGTAAGCAACAACAGCGAGTACGCAAATTATATTCCTACCCAAATGTCAGGCAATTCTGTGATTACGCTCATTTACATACAGGTGATACAACACTGGTGCTTTGCATAGATGGGCTTACGTTGTTTTCAACATCAGCTTCCCTTGATAACCACCAACTGAAACAAAGTATTCAAAACATGTTGTTTCTCTGGAAAGGAGTACTGGGAAGTTATAGTTTAAATATGAACATACTCATTAAAACATTCTGGAAGTTTCCAGGAAGCTTTTTGGGAATGAGTCCATGTAGGATTCATGGATTGGCTGAAAGGCCCTATTCACTTTTGAGTGCGTACACGAATTCAACCTAGACACAGAGGAATGTCTTACAATCTCGTACAATGTAACGTAATGTCTTGCAGTGTATATAGAATATAGTGCCTGGTATTGAAGTGTTGGACAATGTAATGTAATCTATGCAGTGAAATGTAATGTCATGTAATCTGGTTTGGGGGAGACAGAGGAGATTACATGCTGGCTGCAGGGGGCTAGGGAGGAGGGGAGAAAGGAGGGGGGCTTCAGTAACTGTGTTGGGAATATAATGAAAAGAGCTGCGAAGAAGGGATGAGGAATTTCTCCAATTTATGAGAGCATGATGTCCCTCAGGGTGTAGTCACTAACTCACTCATTCATCCGGAACGGGCTGGAGAGACAATCACTGGGCTGGCTGGGGGACTCTGGGACTGACTGTAATGGCCTAGACTGAAATGCTGTGGAGTCTCTCTTCTCCTGTCTTCTCTTGTCTTTTCTTCTCTGCTCTTGTCTTCTGTTCTCTTCTGTTCCCTTCTCTAGGCCTTTGTTAACTGGGCCAGTGTCTGTAGAACAATACATTCTCAGTTTCTAAATGTCATCAGGAGTAGACGGGCCGTCGTCGCTCCCTGACAAAACTCAGTGTCTTTATAGTCCGTATAGAGCCTCGCACAAGTGCATCATTCCGCCAGCGCTCCCCCCCACAGGCTGCACTCACTAGCTAGCAATGCACTGCGATTGTGTCAGGTTGTTATTGAGTATGATGCATCGAGTCATTGCTAATGGCCGTTAAACCTTGAAAGCTGTTGAGCGTGTGTTTGCCACCTAGCCAGCTTGTTAAATGGCTCTTGCGGAATATCCTCCTATCTCCTCTTGAAGTGTTTGATGGGGGCAAACAAGGTGGGGAAACATTAACTGGCAAGGTTTTATTTTGGTCAATGGATACCTCACACGTCGAACAACGTTTCCGTGGAGTCGTGAATTGGATTGTGATGCAAATGCAAGTGGTTTGCCTGTGTGTTTGTACGTTCCCTCTGGGCTGGAGGGGAGAGTGACAGTTGAGACACAGCTGGTAGAGAGTTAGTCTAATCAGTCGGAGAGGGTGGTAGGCCTGTATTACTATAGAACACCACCCCGGGGGCCACTATTGCACGATACAATGTCCAGCTACCTCAAGACAAGTGATCTGTCATCGACTGCCTCTGCTCAGACTTTAGTCCTTGCACTTCTCGAGTCTGGCCATAAGAGTCTTGAATGTTGCACAGGTATACCCTAAACGTTCCACTGGTGCATCTTTTTCCTGTTCAATTTCGACCTGCAGTGCTAGCGGGCCATTAAACCCTTCTCTCTCCTGTTCCACAGTTCTCCGTGATGACTTCAGACAGAACCCAGCGGATGTGATTGTGGCAGCGGGCGAGCCTGCCGTGCTGGAGTGCCAACCGCCCCGCGGGCATCCTGAGCCCACCATCTCATGGAGGAAAGATGGCACCAACATCAACGACCGGGATGAGCGCATCACGGTAAGACAAGCTTCGTTAGCTTCCAAGAACTCTCTCTGTACAGAGCAGAGCAAGCAGTGCAATGGGCCTGCACATCACACCGGCACGTCAACACACACACGCACACACACACCCCACTGCTTGCTGGCACGGCTCCAGGAAGATCAAAGTGTCTCTGTTGGCAGACGTGTCATAATGAAGAGAAACAAATGCATAATCTATTTGACTAACATAATGTAATCATATTGTACTGTGATTTGGCTAATCAATGTCTATTTGGAACAAAGGCTATCTGTGGAAGCATGCAAGAAATCAGGTGTGGGTGTGGGTGTGTGTGCACACACGAGCATGTTTGTTTGTTTGTGTGTCTGTATACGCTCTAGGGGACTCGTGAGTTGGGATCCAAGGCTCATCCTCCTCCGGAGTGACAGGTAGTTTCTCTCTGAGGGGCTGTGATGGACAGACTAGCTCTCCTCCGCGCGCTGACGAGAGGGAGGTGGAGGAGAGAAGGAGGTGGAGGAGAGAGGGATGCGGGGGAGAGGAGGAGGTAGAGGAGAGGAGGAGGGCCTTCTGAAGGAAATACAAAGGCTGCATTGGCTTTGTACTTCCCTGTTATCTCCTCATTTACACCCATCTGCCTGCATGGCTTCCTCATTGTCTTTAGCGCTGCATGTCATTTCCATAAGGAACCAACTTCACTATAGTGTAATAAAATACCAAGTCAAATAAGGTCTTGCAGTGAAGTCACAGTAGCTATGTTGGCCACAGTCCCTATGGCATGTCTGTGGTTGACCCCGGTGTACTGGCTCAGAGTGTAAACAGAGGGCCAGCTTGGTTTCTGCCTCAGAGCTATGGCTCAGCTCACTGGACTAATGGGACTAATGGGCCTGCAGATAAGACTGTTTCCTAATGAGTCCACAGGCCCTGTAAACAACGCATCGCTTGTGTTTATGGTTTGTTTCTAACACAACATCCACTCCAAAAACGGTTGTTGTTTCTTTAACCACGCCGAGTCCCAGGGGTCTGCTGTAGGATTTGGTGCTGTGGGAATGAACGCATTGTGTGGCCCAGCGTTTGTTTGAAATTGATGGGGGGGGAAGGGCACTGGGCTTGCCAGTGGTGTAGAGCGATGCATCAACAGCAGGCAGGGAGGGTGTGTAGTTTCTGTTCAGTTCTACAGTACTGTATATTGTAGCATAATATCATCCTATATACCACCCTATATTGATTGTAGTGGGGTCAGGTTGGGGGTGATGTGGGTGGCAGCTCTCCGTCCTCAGGACTGTGATTAACTCTGAAAGGGCAGTGTAGTTAGTGATGGGGAACATTTTATACAGTTACATATCGGGAAATTATTTTTAGCGATATATATTGCAATATTAATTGTTCAATGTCTCAACATTATTTCTGCACTAGTCGGGTGTTCCTTTATTTTGCTTGTTCCCCATCTTGTTTTTAATGGTTTGCCAATATGTTTTCAGCACTTTTATTTCCATGACTGATCAAACATGTTTTTCTCATGGGTCTCTGCAGCAGACAGAGTGAGCAATATGTTTGGAACATTGAATCGCAGAATCGAAGCGCAATACATATAGAATCATGAGCATCGTTAGAATCGCACTACATATCGTATCGGCACCTGAGTATAGTGATAGGCACCTGAGCATAGTGATAGGCACCCGAGTATAGTGATAGGCACCCGAGTATAGTGATAGGCACCTGAGTATAGTGATAGGCACCTGAGTATAGTGATAGGCACCAGAGAATAGTGATAGGGACCCGAGTATAGTGATAGACACCAGAGTATAGTGATAGGCACCTGAGCATAGTGATAGGCACCCGAGTATAGTGATAGGCACCTGAGTATAGTGATAGGCACCTGAGTATAGTGATAGGCACCTGAGTATAGTGATAGGCACCAGAGAATAGTGATAGGGACCCAGAGTATAGTGATAGGCACCAGAGTATAGTGATAGGCACCAAAGTATAGTATAGTGATAGGCACCTGAGAATAGTGATAGGCACCTGAGTATAGTGATAGGCACCTGAGTATAGTGATAGGCACCTGAGTATAGTGATAGGCACCTGAGTATAGTAGTGATTAGGCACCTGAGTATAGTGATAGGCACCTGAGTATAGTGATAGGCACCTGAGAATAGTGATAGTCACCTGAGTATAGTGATAGGCACCAGAGTATAGTGATAGGCACCTGAGTATAGTGATAGGCACCCCAAGTATAGTGATAGGCACCCGAGTATATAGGTGCCTGAGATAGGCACCGAGTATAGTGATAGGCACCTGAGTATAGTGATAGGCACCTGAGTATAGTGATAGGCACCACCGTATAGTGATTGGCACCAAAGTATAGTGATAGGCACCTGAGTATAGTGATAGGCGCCTGAGAATAGTGATAGGCACCTGAGTATAGTGATAGGCACCTGAGTATAGTGATAGGCACCAACGTATAGTGATTGGCACCAACGTATAGTGATTGGCACCAACGTATAGTGATAGGCACCTGAGTATAGTGATAGGCGCCTGAGAATAGTGATAGGCACCTGAGTATAGTGATAGGCACCTGAGTATAGTGATAGGCACCTGAGTATAGTGATTGGCACCAACGTATAGTGATTGGCACCAACGTATATTGATAGGCACCCGAGTATAGTGATAGGTGCCTGAGAATAGTGATAGGCACCCGAGCATAGTGATAGGCACCTGAGTATAGTGATAGGCACCTGAGTATAGTGATAGGCACCTGAGTATAGTGATAGGAACCTGAGTATAGTGATAGGCACCTGAGTATAGTGATAGGCACCAACGTATAGTGATAGGCACCTGAGTATAGTGATAGGAACCTGAGTATAGTGATAGGCACCAACGTATAGTGATAGGCACCAACGTATAGTGATAGGCACCTAAGTATAGTGATAGGTAGTGTATAGTGTAACACACATTTCAGAGGAACTCAATGGAACACATGAACACAGTCACACACCACCACCACCACCGCTATGTGGTGGAGGGAACAGATGGAGAAGCAGATGCATGAAGGAAAAGGAAAACAGAAGGGAACACAGGAAATAAAGTATGAGAGAGAGAGAGAAGAGAGGAGGAGGACAGGAGGGATGCATTTGCTGGTGTTGTTGTGGGTCTGACATGTGAGAGAGAGAGAGTGTAAGACTGGAGGAATGTGTGTGCAGGCTGATGGTGCAGGGATGTGACAGGAGGACATCTGAGGAGAAGCTCTTCAAAGGACCTGTGTCTCTTTGTTCTCAGGCCTCTCCTCTGGACTAGTACTGCAGCTCCAGATGTGCCTCTCGCTGCCCCACCCTCACCCCGTCCCCCACTACTCTATACTGTACGAACCACTTCGGGTCTTGCTACACACAGACAGAATGCACACCGACAAAGACACACACACACACACTCACTAAAGGTATCACACTCCTCGTCGCCTTTGCACCCATCAAATGCAGGGTAATGTGATGACACTTCAAAAGTGTCCAGCACTACAGGGGTTGGAACATGGAACAGGTCCTGGCCCAGGGAGGTGGTGTATGGGGACAGAGATGGGGGCGAGGCTGCTTTACATCAGGCTGTGAGTGGATTAGTTGTGACTGCTTGACTGGTCATCCCAGCTTGGTTTACACACATTAAGATTGGAACCTGCTGGCCCACAGGCCTGGCCCCTCTACGACTCCTCTACTCCCTTCCTCTGTGACACACTCTGCTGCCCTGTGACTCCCCACCACTCACTAGCCAACGTCACTCTACACTGCACCTGACTGGAAAATGGGGTTCCTGCACCCCACCAAACCGCTCTCTCTCCTCTATTGTCATTAAAAATTTTGCTGCACCTGCAGCTATGTGAACACAACAACAGCATTTGATTTTGTTACATTTTATTAGCCATGCTTATTTAAATACATTTTAATAGTTGTCCGTTTCATATACATGATTTGGTTATGTTCTTTGAAAACCTGATTCCACAATTATAAGTGCTGATTCTCCAACCTAACAGTCCAGAGTTATTTCCCATTACAACGATCCTGTTGCGTGGCCCAGTGCAGAATCTCTGGGCTGGTGCTGTAGCAGTGGTTCTCTGAGGCCTGAAAGGTTGTGGGCTCTCTGCTTCCAACTGTCAGCGGAATAAACTTGTCAGGCACTGCCCTCCCTGCCACGCAGCCAGCCAGCCGGGCCAGCTGAGAATGCACACACTGTTTACCCCTAAAAGCTGCTGCTTCTTAAACCTAACAGACAGACCTCTATCTGGGCTCGACAGATGGAAAGTCATCATTTCATCCTCTATATTGTAGGACGCTCTAGAATCGTGTAAGCCCTCAAATTGTTGCATCAAATAGTATTTAGGGAATTACAAGTATTTGCAAGCGTAACATGCTATATTCAATTACAAATGACCTTACAACTTCTACTTTTCTTCCCTCCATCTGTCAGATCCGCGGTGGGAAGCTGATGATCACCAACGCCAGGAAGAGTGACGCAGGGAAATATATCTGTGTGGGGACCAACATGGTGGGAGAGAGGGAGAGCGAGATTGCCGAACTGACTGTACTAGGTAAGACCCTGTCTGTCTGTCTGTCTGCCTGTCTGCCTGTCTGCCTGTCTGCCAGCCAGCCATCTGTTGGTCCGTCCCTCTTTTGGAGTCTGTTTCTCTGTTCCGCCTCTCAGTCCCATTCAGTCACCTAGTCAGTCTCAGTTGTGACAGTGAATGTCAAAGAGTCTGAGGCTGCCTGTCCCCCTAGGTAAAGGCTTTTCTCCCTGGCACATAATCCATTAATGCAAGAGGTTACGTAACAATGGCACCCAGTCCCACAGCTGTGCAGACCATTTCACTTGAGCCCAAACTCAGGATGACCCTGTCGCCCCAGCTTGACCCCTGCCACCCCTCTGCTGTCCTGGAGAGGTTGTACCGCCACTACTACGCCCCCCTCTCATCAGTTCCTCTTGCTGCCCAGTTAAGATATTGACTCAGAGACAGTCCAAGCACCGCTCAGGTAATACCTCACATCCTTTCTAAGCGTTATCATCGTACTGTTGTCTATACTGCCAGGGGTGTTATCACCGTACTGTTGTCTATACTGCCAGGGGTGTTATCACCGTACTGTTGTCTATACTGCCAGGGGTGTTATCACCGTACTGTTGTCTATACTGCCAGGGGTGTTATCACCGCACTGTTGTCTATACTGCCAGGGGTGTTATCATCGTACTGTTGTCTATACTGCCAGGGGTGTTATCACCGTACTGTTGTCTATACTGCCAGGGGTGTTATCACCGTACTGTTGTCTATACTGCCAGGGGTGTTATCACCGTACGGTTGTCTATACTGCCAGGGGTGTTATCATCGTACTGTTGTCTATACTGCCAGGGGTGTTATCATCGTACTGTTGTCTATACTGCCAGGGGTGTTATCACCGCACTGTTGTCTATACTGCCAGGGTGTTATCATCATACTGTTGTCTATACTGCCAGGGGTGTTATCACCGTACTGTTGTCTATACTGCCAGGGGTGTTATCACCGTACTGTTGTCTATACTGCCAGGGTGTTATCACCGTACGGTTGTCTATACTGCCAGGGGTGTTATCATCGTACTGTTGTCTATACTGCCAGGGGTGTTATCATCGTACTGTTGTCTATACTGCCAGGGGTGTTATCATCGTACTGTTGTCTATACTGCCAGGGGTGTTATCATCATACTGTTGTCTATACTGCCAGGGGTGTTATCATCGTACTGTTGTCTATACTGCCAGGGGTGTTATCACCGCACTGTTGTCTATACTGCCAGGGGTGTTATCATCGTACTGTTGTCTATACTGCCAGGGGTGTTATCACCGTACTGTTGTCTATACTGCCAGGGGTGTTATCACCGTACTGTTGTCTATACTGCCAGGGGTGTTATCACCGTACGGTTGTCTATACTGCCAGGGGTGTTATCACCGTACTGTTGTCTATACTGCCACTGTTGTCTATACTGGGGTGTTATCACCGTACTGTTGTCTATACTGCCAGGGGTGTTATCACCGTACTGTTGTCTATACTGCCAGGGTGTTATCACCGTACTGTTGTCTATACTGCCAGGGGTGTTATCATCGTACTGTTGTCTATACTGCCAGGGGTGTTATCATCGTACTGTTGTCTATACTGCCAGGGGTGTTATCATCGTACTGTTGTCTATACTGCCAGGGGTGTTATCACCGTACTGTTGTCTATACTGCCAGGGGTGTTATCAGTTGTAATATTGCACCTATTCGTTTGAACTCCGCTCTAAGATCTGCTGTTGTCAATAGAGAAGCCCACTGCGGTCTGCACACACAGTGCTATTAGTTTAAAATTGAATTCCCACTCGGTTTTCAAATCACGCAGAGGGCTTGGGCTAATACATGATAGCAACTAAAGCCCATGTAAGTCAGTTTATATCATTCCGTCATTGGTTACTCTGAGAGATCCACATATTGACATTGGCAGCGGCCTTCGGGCCTATGGTGCCAACTTTGGAAAAGTCATTCCAATGTCTACTCTTTCCTCTATTACAAATGGCTACTTTTCTTTCAATGTTTATATTTAACCTTTATTTAACTAGGCATAGCAGTTAATTAAGAACACATTCTTATTTACAATGACGACCTACACCGGCCAAACCAGGACTTGGGTTGAGGCATCTGAACATTAGGAGCTTACTTCCTAAACGGGTTTACATCAAGATCTGGGCTATGCGGACGAATCCGGACATTCTATTGACTGAAACGTGGATCTCTGGGGACATTCTGGACTCTGATATAAATATGGAGGGTTATAATGTGTTCGGAGCTGATAGACAGGTTAGAGGTGGTGGAGTGGCCATTCTTATTCAAAATAATTGATCTGTCTCTTTACTGAAATCCATTTTCCTTGCCAAAGCTACTATTTTTAAGCCTTTGTTTGGGGGAAAATCTACAGTTGATGTCGGAAGTTTATATACACCTTAGCCAAATACATTTAAACTCAGTATTTCTTAATTCCTGACATTTAATCAGTTAGGATCACCACTTTATTTTAAGAATGTGAAATGTCAGAATAATAGTAGAGGGAATGATTTATTTCAGCTTTTATTTCTCTTTCATCACATTCCCAGTGGGTCAGAAGTTTACATACACTCAATTAGTATTTGGTAGCCTTTAAACAGTTAAACTTTGGTCAAGCTTTTGGGTAGCCTTCCACAAGCTTCCCACAATAAGCTACATTTTGGCCCATTGACAGACCCTCCTGACAGAGCTGGTGTAACTGAGTCAGGTTTGTAGGCCTCCTTGCTCCCACACGCTTTTTCAGTTCTGCCCACAAATTTTCTATGGGATTGAGGTCAGGGTTTTGTGATGGCCACTCCAATACCTTGACTTTGTTGTCCTTAAGCCATTTTACCACAACTTTGGAAGCATGCTTGAGGTCATTGTCCATTTGGAAGACCAATTTGCGACCAAGCTTTAACTTCATGACTACTGTCTTGAGATGTTGCGTCAATATTTCCACATAATTTTCCTACCTCATGATGGCATCTATTTTGTGAAGTGCACCAGTCCCTCCTGCAACAAAGCACCCCCACAACATGATGCTGCCAGCCCCGTGCTTCACGGTTGGGATGGTGTTCTTCGGCTTGCAAGCATCCCCCTTTTTCCTCCAAACATAATGATGGTCATTACAGCCAAACAGTTCTATTTTTGTTTCATCAGACCAGAGGACATTTCTCCAAAAGTACAATCTTTGTCCCCATGTGCAGTTGCAAGCCATAGTCAGGCTTTTTTATGCAGGTTTTGGAGCTGTGGCTTCTTCCTTGCTGAGCAGCCTTTCAGGTTATGTCGATATAGGACTTGTTTTTACTGTGGATATAGATACTTTTGTACCTGTTTCCTCCAGCATCTTCACAAGGTCCTTTGCTGTTGTTCTAGCATTGATTTGCACTTTTCGCACCAAAGTACTTTCATCTCTAGGAGACAGAACGTGTCTCTTCCTGAGCGGTATGACGGCTGCTTGGTCCCATGGTGTTTATACTTGCGTACTATTGTTTGCACTGATAAGCGTGGTACCTTCAGGCGTTTAGAAATTTCTCCCAAGGATGAATCAGACTTGTGGAGGTCTCCATTTTTTTCTGAGGTCTTGGCTGATTTCATTTGATTTTCCCACAACGCCAAGCAGAGACACTGAGTTTGAAGGTAGGCCTTGAAATACATCCACAGGTACACCTCCAATTGACTCAAATGATGTCAATTAGCCTATCAGAAGCTTCTAAAGCCATGACACAATTTTCTGGAATTTTCCAAGCTGTTTAAAGGCACAGTCAACTTAGTGTATGTAAACTTCTGACCCACTGGAATTGTGATATAGTGAATTATAGTGAATTATAAGTGAAATAATCTGTCTGTAAACTATTTTTGGAAAAATGACTTGCATCATGCACAAAGTAGATGTCCTAACCGACTTGCCAAAGCTATAGTTTGTTAACAAGAAATGTATGGAGCGGTTGAAAAAATAGTTTTAATGACTCCAACCTAAGTGTATGTAAACTTCTGACTTCAACTGTATTAGGGCTGACCCCATTTAGTCGACTGGTTGATGGGCTGTTGGTCGACCGCAAATTTTTTGTTGTTGTCAAGCAGTGGCAATATATATATATTTTTTAATTATGCCACACGAGACACCTGTCTGATTCATGCCTTTCTGAGTGGACTAATCTATTGCGGAGGCCTCGGGGATGGCACACTATTATCAGTTGTACATTTACCCTACTGTTAATTCCCATCATTTCTAATCTACAATGTTTGTTTGGTTACGGTAATTTCTGTTTCTGCATTCAATATATTATTATTACAGTCTTACCGTTGTCATTCTAGGAGTGGACACGTTGTTTGCAGAGTACACAACCTATGCTATACTTGTGAGAAACAAGGTTTGGTTTATTTTATTCCATTTAAGAGTTGTATATTTATGAATTGTCTTTTGTTTGGAGCGCTCCAGTAAATCTTGTCTAAGAACACACATCTGATTACACTTAGAAGTAGGTCTAAGCTACCTGGTCTGCGCGCAAATGTAGACCTATAACTGTGTTGATTTGGGGATCTGATACTTTTTCTGATTGTCTTACATCCATTGAGAATGATAAGCGTTCCTCAACGTAGCCTATTTGAAAAATATTTTGAGTTCTCTCCCTTTCGATAAACACTCAGCGTGAAAGGGTGGAAAAATGGCATGCTCTGATCTGGTGGAAACATCATAAAACATGCCTACCTGATTATTTCTTATGCCTTGCTCACTGGAGCGGAAACTCTGAGGGCCCAGAATATTTTATACAATGTTGCAAGTTTGGTAGCAGGAGCTTTTGGCTGGGCCAAGTTAACAGTTGATACAATGTGTCCTTGCAGACAGGCCATGCGTAGCCAATGTGATTTATTATCAGGACATTTTCTGCCTGCGGGCTGCAATGTTTTTATTTGTTGGCTTTATTTAGGCTACTTTTACATATTGGCAATGGCATTAGAAGTTACTTGCCTGAATGCCAAGCGTCACGTCTGGAGGACACCTGGCACCATCCCTACAGTGATGCATGGTGGTTGCAGCATCATGCTGTGGGGATGTTTTTCAGGATCAAGGCAAAGAGTAACGGAGCAAAGTACAGAGAGATCCTTAATGAAAACCTGCTTCAGTGTGCTCAGGACCTCAGACTGGGGCGAATGTTCACCATCCAACAGGACAACGACCTTAAGCACACAGCCAGGACAACGCAGGAGTGGCTTCGGGACAAGTCTCTGAATATTCATGAGGGGCCCAGCCAGAGCCCAGACTTGAACCCGATCAAACATTTCTGGAGAAACCTGAAAATAGCAGTGCAGCAATGCTCCCCAACCAACCTGACTGAGTTTGAGAGGATCTGCAGAGAAGAATGGGAGAAACTCCCCAAATACAGGTGTGCCAAGCTTGTAGTGTCATACCCAAGAAGACTCGATGCTGTGATCACTGCCAAATGTGCTTCAACAATGTACTGAGTAAAGGCTCTGAATACTTAACAAAATGTGGTATTAGCAAAAATACTTTGCTTTGTTGTTATGGGGTATTGTGTGTACTTTCCAAAGGCACTGTATATATGGAAAAATCCACGTTTTAACATTTTAACCAATCGATTGGTCGAAAGGACAGACGACTCTCGGTCAACCAATATTTAAAAAGTGTATCAATAACTGTTAAAGAGGTCTTAACGTCCTCCCTCGGCTAACCTTTGTGCACTCGAGGAGTTAACTAGTTTGCTATTGTGTTAGAGATGGGATAATATAAAAATGATATAAAAAGGAATTTTAAAACAGGCTTCTTTACAAGATCTCTATTTTAGTGACGTCCTTGATTAAATTTCAGCTATCCCTGAACCTGATTTAGCTTTGAGCCTTTTTGCCGATGCCTTCAGTATTATTGTGGATGATCAGGCTCCCTTAAACAAAACGAAGGGTTAAAGGTAGATGGAATGCCTGGTACACTCCGGAATTATCAGAAGTCATTCATGAAAGAGATGATGCTTGGGTCAAGGCCAGGAGCACAGGCTTAAGCCCGGACTTGCAAGCTGAGGAACTGAGGAATCAATGTGTAAGACAAACCAGAAAGGCTAAATCTGATTATTATGGAACCGCTTTTTTGGATTATAATGAGAGCTAAATTCTGGAAAACTGTCAAATCCCTAAAGGGTTCTACTTCCTCCTCTCTGCCACAACAAATGAATTCAAACATGGACCTTAGTACAACAACCAAAAAGATATGCCATCGTTGGTGCATTTAATCACAATTTTATTTATCTCTTTGGAATTACTTCTAAACCTATTCACAATGATATTGGGTTGGATGTCGATAGGGGAAACTTACTGAATGATCAGAGATTATAGTCAAAGCTTTTCTTTTAGGCTATATACCAACAAAAAAAGTCCTGGGTGCTTTGCTAGTAATAGACAACAAGAAATCCACAGGGGCTGACCAATTGGATCCCGGTCTGCATCATTGTTGGCTCAATAACCCAAATTGTTTATTTAACATTGTTATCAGGACATATTCCAAAAGTATGGAAATCAGCTCTTGTGCTGCCACTCCATAAGGGTGTGGATAGTAGTGATCTTCATCATTATCACCCCATTTCAAGCCTTCCTTGTCCAACTAAGATTCTTGAATCCTTGGTAAATGTCCAACTTTGCTTTTTTATCTGAGAAATGTATTATGAATGCAAACCAATCAGGGTTTAGGTCTGGGTATAGCCCAATTGCAGCAATCACTTTAGTTGTTAATGATCTTGTCATACTTTCGACCCATCAAACTCGACTCTGGATCTCGAAGCCAGTTCCACTGTGTTTTTTTAAATTCTTCCCCTTTAATCAGGGACTGATGTAGACCTGGGACACCAGGTGTGCACAATTAATGATCAGGTAGAACAGAAAACCAGCAGGCTCCGGACCTCGTAGGGTAAGAGTTGAGTAACCCTGCTTTAGACACTAAAATTAAATGCGCTGATTGTTTGTGGACCTGTCCAAAGCGTTTGATACTGTTGATCATGCTATTTGATTGAATAAGTTGCCCTTGATGGGACTGAGCTCTGACGCCTGTTCACGCTTTCATAATTATCTTAGTGACAGATAAGGTACATAAAGGTGTTCCGCAGGTGTCGATACTAGGACCGTTTTTTCCCACTATTTATATACAGTGGCAAGAAAAAGTATGTGAACCCTTTGGAATTACCTGGAATTCTGCATAAATGGGTCATGAAATTTGATCTGATCTTCCTCTAAGTCATAACAATAGACAAACAGTGTGCTTAAACTAATAACACACAAATTATTGCATGTTTCTTATATATTGAATATATCATTTAAACATTCACAGTGTAGGTTGGAAAAAGTATGTGAACCCCTAGGCTAATGACTTCTCCAAAAGCTAATTGGAGTCAGGAGTCAGCTAACCTGGAGTCCAATCAATGAGACGAGATTAGAGATATTGGGTAGAGCGGCCCTGCCCTATAAAAACACTCACAAAATGTATTTGAGTTTGCTATTCACAAGAAGCATTGTCTGATGTGAACCATGCCTCGAACAAAAGAGATCTCAGAAGGTTAAGAATTGTTGACTTGCATAATGCTGGAACGAGTTACAAAATTATCTCTAAAAGTCTTGATGTTTGTCAGTCCACAGTAAGACAAATTGTCTATAAATTGAGAAAGTTCAGCACTGTTGCTACTCTCCCTAGGAGTGGCCATCCTGAAAAGATGACTGCAAGAGCACAGCGCAGAGTGCTCAATGAGGTTAAAAAGAATCCTAGAGTGTCAGCTAAAGACTTACAGAAATCTCTAGAATGTGCTAACATCTCTGTTGACGAGTCCACGATACGTAAAACACTAAACAAGAATGGTGTTCATGGGAGGACACCACAGACAAAGCCACTGCTGTCCAAAAAAAACATTGCTGCACATCTGAAGTTTGCAAAAGAGCACCTGGATTTTCCACAGCTCTACTGGCAAGATATTCCGTGGACAGATTAAGCTAAAGTTGAGTTGTTTGGAAGGAACACACAACACTATGTGTGGAGAAACAAAGGCACAGCACAAACATCAAAACCTCATCCCAACTGTAAAATATGGTGGAGGGAACATCATGGTTTGGGTCTGCTTTGCTGCCTCCGGGCCTGGACAGCTTGCAATCATCTGCGGAAATATGAATTCCCAAGTTTTTCAAGACATTTTGCTGGAGAATTTAAGGCTATCTGTCCACCAATTGAAGCTCAACAGAAGTTGGGTGATGCAACAGGACAACGACCCAAAACACAGAAGTGAATCAACAACACAATACTTTAACAGAAGAAAACACGCCTTCTGGAGTGGCCCAGTCAGAGTCCTGACGTCAACCCGATTGAGATGCTGTGGCATGACCACAAGAGAGTGGTTCACAACAGACATCCCAAGAACTGAAACATTTCTGCTGCCAAAGGAGGGTCAACCAGTTATTAAATCCAAGGGTTCACATACTTTTTCAACCCTGTACTGTGAATGTTTACACAGTGTGTTCAATAAAGACATGAAAACATATAATTGTTTGTGTGTTATTAGTTTAAACAGACTGTGTTTGTCTATTTTTGTGACTTAGCTTAAGATCCGATCAAATTTAATGACCATTTTATGCAGATATCCAGGTAATTCCAAAGGGTTCACATACTTTTTCTTGCCACTGTAGATGCTATTGGTCAATCTGTTTAAAAAAATATATATATATATATATATATTCAGATTATATTATTATGACGCAATTGCCTCGACCTGGCTGTGACAAGGCTACAGTCTGTGACAAGAAGTCCTTACGGATTTTAAACTCATACTTAATATGGGCAAAACAAAATACATGTTGTTTTCAAGTTCTCGGAAGATTGTCTCAGAAGGATTGCATCTTTTCTTATCGGCTGGTTCTATAATCAAACGAGTCCCTGCATCCAAATACCTTGGTGTTTTGATTGACAATGATTTATAATCTATCACTTTCCTGCAGGCAAATGCCCTAGTGGCCTCATGGGGAGAATGTTATTTCATAATTAATAAACAATATTTAAAATAAAAAAACTCAAATCTGGTGTTTTTATGTGAAATGGTTTATTTCCAACTTCTATGATGTACATAAGGTGTAATATTGGGATTCAAACTCAAAGTTGAATACATTTCCACTCTATATCTGCCATGGTACTGTACAGGTGTCTTCTTTTTTAAGCCAATGTGGTGCAGTGGTCTAAGACACTGCATCTCAGTGCTTGAGGCATCACTGCAGTACCTGGTTTGAATTCCAGGCTGTATCACATCCGGCCGTGATTGGGAGTCCCATAGGGCGGCGCACAATTGGACCAGCGTCATCCGGGGTTTGGTCGGGGTAGGCCGTCATTGTAAATAAGAATTTGTTTATAATTGACTTGCCTGGTTAAATAAAAATGTGTCTGAGGTGTATACGTTTGTTTCAAAGTAGATTTGTTTTAAGACTACCAAGAAACACACTGTGTGATTTAGCCCACTGCAGAAAAAGGTTAAAACACATACGACTGGGCTTGTTAAGAAACTAAGATTTAAAGTGTGATTTTTTTTTTTTTTTACAGAAACAGATCTTGTCTCTCTATAGTCAGCAGGAAGCAGATTGTGCAGTGAACCTTTCTACCTGGTTTTGATTATGGTGATGCTATTTATCAACGTGCAGCTGCCTCTACACTTAAACCCTTGAACGTTTTTCATTAACGCCCTTCGTTTTATCACAGGAGACAGTTTTATTACTCATCACTGTGTTCTTTACCAAAAGGTTGGCTGGACCTCTTTGAAGTCACGTAGATCACATAAGTACGCTGTTTTTGTTTACAAAGTTATTGCGCCACAAACTCCCGACTTCCCTAACATCACTGTTAAGATTTAAAATGACAAGATATCAAACCTGTTCACAGGGATGGTTAACTCTGGAGATTCCTTTGGTGTCTAGAGAGTGAGGTAAATCAGCCTTTAATTTCCTTGCATCTTACGTGTGGAATGATCAAGAATACACTTTAAAATTGGAGGAATTGGTGCCTCTAGGGAATTTCAGACGGTTGCTAGGAGACCTTTTTACTGAAGAATGTGTCTGTATTTTATGATTGTGTTTTCCTTTTCATGTATTGTTGTGTATAATGATGTGTATTTTAATGTCTGTATGAATGTGTAGTTTTAATTATTTTTATTATATTTTTATGTGTATTGTGGTGCTATACAGGGCTTATCTGGAAAAGAGACCTTGGTCTCAGCATTGACTCCCTGTCAAAATAAAAAAAAATGTAGTGTCCCAGACCACTGACCCATAGCCTGTTCCAATCTCCACCCCCACCCCACCCTACCCTGGTCCCGCTCTCCACCCCCACCTCGTTCCTATGCTGTCACCATATCCATCCCCCACCCCACCTCCTCTCACTCCCACCCCAACTCCAAGCACTTCCCATCAGAGCAGACTGAGACTTCTTATCACAGAATCAGCTGGACTGGGCGGCTGGCCAGGGCACACACATTTATAATGCCCAGTGAAAACATTTAAGGCTAATAGAATAATACTGCTGATTGAAGAAACAGATTTGTTTTAAAATGTGCTCTGGGACATATGTAAATAAAATGGCCCTGGTTTTAACAAGCCCTACTAGTTTTAAGTGGATTTATTGGTTTTCATCCACATGTCACAAATAAGAAAGAGGCAAATAAAATGGGTTTTAAAAGAAGTGGGGGAATGTGGGGGAGAGGGTTATGGGAGGTTAATGGTATTCAGAGGTCTCATTTTTTAGGTGCTTAACTCAAAAGCTTTGTATTTTGTTATTTAACCTTTATTTAACTAGGCAAGTCAGTTAAGACCAAATTGTTATTTACAATGACGGCCTACCCCGGCCAAACCACGGGCGACGCTGGGCCAATTGTGCGCCACCCTATGGGACTCCCAATCAAGGCCGGATATGATACAGCCTGTATTCGAACCAGGGACTGACGCCTCATGCACTGAGATGCCGTGCCTTAGACCGCTGTGTGACTGCTGTGACATGCGTCGTAAAAAAACAGGTGTAGACTAACAGTGAAATGCTTACTTACAGGCCCTTCCCAACAATGCAGAGAGGAATAAAATAGAGAAATAATAGAAACAGTAAAACACGTAATAATAAAAGTAGTAATCAATACACAATGAGTAACGATAACTTGGATATACATACGGGGTATCAAATGAAATGTTATTGGTCACATACACATATTTAGCAGATTATTTTGCGGGTGCAGCGAAATGCTTGTGTTCCTAGCGCCCAACAGTACAGTAGCATCTAACAATTCACAACAATACACACAAATCTAAAAGTAAAAGAATAGAATTAAGAAATGTATAAATATTAGGATGAGCAACGTCGGAGAGGCATTGACTAGAATACAGTATATACATATGAAATTAGTAAAGCAGTACGTAAACATTATTAAAGTGACCAGTGATTCCATGTCTATGTACATAGGGCAGCAGCCTCTAAGGTGCAGGGCTGAGTAGCCGGGTGGTGGCCGGCTAGTGATGGCTATTTAACAGTCTGATGGCCTTGAGAAAGAAGCAGTTTTTCAGTATCGATGTGCAGTGGTATGATGTAGTTGAGGTAGATATGTACATATAACTAGGAATAAAGTGACAGATAATAACAGTAGCAGCAGCGTATGAGATGAGTCAAAACAGTGCAAAAAGGGTCAATGCAGATAGTCCGGGTAGCTATTTGGTTAACTGTTTAACTAACTATGTAGCAGTCTCATGACTTGGGGGTAGAAGCTGTTCAGGGTCCCGTTGGTTCCAGACTTGCTGTGCGATAGCTGAGAGAACAGCCTATGACTTAGGTGGCTGGAGTCTTTGACCATTTTTAGGGCCTTCCTCTGACACCGCCTGGTATAGACGTTTATTTTGAAGGGCTAGGGTTGGAGATCCAAGCTAAGATTTCAGTTCAACTTCAAATGTGTGTGATACTGTAGAATGCCAATATTAACATAAACCAGCATGCGACTACATTGGAACTGGAGGAAGAAGGCGTGTGCTGCGGGGGCTCTCTACACACTGCCGTGCACATCTTCACACAAAGAATAGTGGTTATTTTGACGATTATGACAGTGATGATGACGATGCCCTCCCCCTCCCCCAGAGCGCCCAGGGTTTGTGAAGAGGCCCAGTAGTGTTATGGTGCTGGCAGATGAGAGTGTGGAGTTCCACTGTGAGGCGCGGGGAGATCCGGTCCCCACTGTCCGCTGGAGGAAAGAGGATGCAGACCTGCCCAAGGGGAGGTACGGATGGATGACCCAGCACTGCTATACAGCCTTTATATTACACTCTTACATCATAGATGCATACTGTGATCTAAACCTTATGCATATGCAGGGTCACATCTGGTCATGGAATCAGATGCTTGGGATATTACAGTGTGCATGCCATCATGCAAAGCTCCTTTGTCTCACGTCTATCTCTTTCTCTCTCTCCCTGTGTGTGTGTCTGTCTACAGGTATGAGATCCTGGAGGACCACACTCTGAGTGTGCGTGGTGTGGCACCATCAGACGAGGGCTCCTACACGTGTGTTGTAGAGAACATGGTGGGAAAGGCAGAGGCGTCCGCTACGCTGACCGTACACGGTCAGTACAACCTCCCCCGACCGTAACCCTAACCCCAACCCTGGTCACACCTGCTGTTTGACATGAAAGGTGCACAGACTATGAAACGTGCAGACTGGGTTTATGCTGTGCAGCTGTTGCTCTCACATTCATGTAACATTAGAGAACGTGTGAAGAAGAAGACAGCTGTTCTCAGAGCAGTTAGATATCCTACCTAACCCTATCTAGCCACACCATGGAGTATTACCCCACTGATCTCTGGCCTGCCCTGTTTTCTTAAGCATGGATCAGTTTACATTCATGTGTCAAGTCAAGCAGTTCCCAGGGTAACAGACTGAGCTAGGTTATCAGTTCAATCTGTGAGGTTATGTAATTTACTGTATCCCCTTGGCTTGGGTTCATATCAGTTCTGAAACAATCTGCACTCTACTAGTCTTGTTCCTTACTTACACAGCCCATTGCCACAGTCTAACCATGACTGGATCAGTGTAACAGATGGGAGTGTTGATGAGGCACCAGGAAGTGGGTTCATTTATGAGCAGGGATTCCCTGCCACAATGACCCCCCACAGCACAGGGACTGACGGCAGGAAATGAACAGTAACACCTCACTACACTACAGAGAGGGTGGGTGGGTGGGAGGGAGAGAGGGAGAGCGAGAGGGAGAGACAGACAGACAGACAGACAGACAGACAGACAGACAGACAGACAGACAGAGAGACAGAAGGGTTTAATTAAAGACAATCCTGTGTCCCACGCTGGGAATGACACGGTTCCAATTACACAGTCTACTCTACACCAGCCCTTCCTGCCTGGGAAAAGAGGGGGACCAGCGTCTAATTTAGGGTCTGAACAGAAGAGAGGAAGAACAGATAGCAGATTCGTATAGATTGGCCTAATTGGAGGGAAGGGTGTAGCTGTCTAAGTACAGTGTACACAGGTTCAAGGTAAAACCCTTTTGGGTTCCTTTTGGGTTCCATGTAAAATTCTCTGTGGAAAGGTCTAGCTCCACGAGGGAGCTAAAGGGGGCTTAGCCCCTTCACTTTTAGTTGTATGTCCCTACATAAAAATAGCAAAAAAAGTTCAAATGATTGAGTGACAGGTTGGCACAAAAAAAAATCTGTATCTCTGCTGCGCTGTGTCAGCATAATGGACTGGAAGCACTGTGGTGTGTAGGGGGGCTATGGAAAGCCACTGGGCAGTTAGTTATGACTCCTTTGGATTTCCATAAAAAGCAGGAAAAAAACACGAAAGAGAGTGGCTGAAATACTCTTACTGCAGATGCTATTATGGTTTCCTTGGTAGCCTTTCGATTTTTGTTGCTGTGAATGGAACTGTATATATTGGAAACGTATTTATGGTAGGCTGGCATTGCATAAGATTGGATGCTTTTTTTCAAAATGACATTCCCAAATCTAACTGCCTGTAGCTCAGGACCTGAAGCAAGGATATGCATATTCTTGATACCATTTGAAAGGAAACACTTTGAAGTTTGTGGAAATGTGAAATTAATGTAGGAGAATATAACACATAAGATTTGGTAAAGATAATGCAAAGAAAAAAACATTTGAAATTATCTTTGAAATGCAAGAGAAAGGCCAAAATGTAATATTCCAGGATAGTCACAATTTAGGTTTTGGCCACTAGATGGCAGCAGTGTATGTGCAAAGGTTTAGACTGATTCAATGAACCATTGCATTTCTGTTGAAAATATTGTATCAATACTGCCCAAATGTGCCTAATTGGTTTATTAATACATTTTCAAGTTCATAACTGTGCACTCTCCTCAAACAATAGCATGGTATTCTTTCACTGTAATAGATACTGTAAATCGGACAGTACAGTTAGATTAACAAGAATTTTAGCTTCCTGCCCATATCAGATATGTCTATGTCTTGGGAAATTGTATTTTTCTTACAACCTAATTCTAATCACATTAGCCTACTTTAGCTCAACCATCCCACATGGGTGGTGTGAAGGTTAATTGATTATATGGGTGCAATTTGATTCATAGAAGTGCATTGTGACATATCACAACGTATTGCATAACTCACGTGCAAGCGGCACGAATTGCTATGCTTGAAGCGGACCTGCATTGGCCGGTTTATTTGGCAAGACAGTTGTGCATGTCTGCAGCTCACTGTAGTAGGCTGTAGGCTGTGTTTTGGTTATTTGGATCTCCATTTGCCTTTTGTTTACTGTGTGTGTTTACTGTTCATGTAACTTGCCAAAATGTAGATTGATTTTGTTCTGTTCGCATTCATTCATCGCAGTTGAGAACTTGTTCTCAACTGGCCTACCTGGTAAAATAAAGGTGAAATCAAAAATATTAAAAATTGCATTTGCAGTTGTGTGGCTAAGTCAAACTGCTATTCAGTATTTTTATTTGCATGCATGAATAACGAGGCTACTACTTTAAGCATTTATTTTGCATTCTTTTAGTAAGATGTGTGTACAGCTGCATTCACATAGGCTGTTTGTAATAGGTGAATTGCCTTATCTATCTTGTAGCCTATACTCATTACCAAAACGGCCTAGCTGTAGGGTGCTGTCCGTTGTGCTGAAACACCGCAGCAGAGATAGGCTACAGATTTCAAAAGCACTCAATGATCTCGGAGTCTCATCATTTTAACTTTATGTTTATTGCGGTATAGCGTGATCATATTAGCAGAATTCAATATAATTCCAGCGCAAGAACCCAAAAAAGTTTAGCCCTTTCGCCCATTTCAACTGTCCCCTTAGTCACTTTATCCTGGCACCGGGTCTGACCTGGAACCAAAATGGTTATACCTAGAACCAAATAGGAGGAGAGGGGGGAGAGCAGATCTCCCCTGAAGGAATTAACAACAGCACTGTCTGACAAACACATTCTCATCTGGAGATATTTGAGGGTTCAGATCAACGAGAGAGTAGAGAGGGAGAGAAGCTTGGAAGGTAACATTTAGGGGCAACACATTTTAACTTTTTATAACACCTTTCAATCAATGTATTTTCAGTGTATCTCAAGTCATCGTTTCTGACTAGAGGGATACGCTAGTATTCATTGTTACACAAGTACCAGAATAAGCCCACAGTAGTAATTTGTACTCCATAGTTTCTCTGTTTTCTGCCTCAAACACAAACATTATAATGTCCTTGCTTTGTTTGAACATATTCAACAGGGCAGGCAGGAGACCAAGGGCTCGTTTCCTCTAGACACAGTCTGGCCATGTGATTGGTGCAGCCAGGCCACATTATCAGTAGTGGAAATCAAAACACATTGGAGGCCTCCTCACTCCAGTCAAGCTGGTTTCATTCCGAAAACAAGGCTTGCACATAGGGTTTTCTCCAAATATGTTTTCAGGCATATTTTCCATCACCTAACACTTTTACTGAGGTCGTTTATCACACTTTAACTAGTGCCAACACTCCAGATCACCTTGTAACATTTTAAAGTAATTGGCAGTATTATCTGGATTCCTGTATTTTCTACTCAAAGTCAAGTCTTAATTAGCAGCTATCCCTCTCGACTTAAAGTAGTGAGGGCGTACATTTTCGTAATTGTCCCCCGTGGGAATCAAACATACAACCCCCATGCTCTACCAACTGAGCCACATCTCTCTCTCTTCTCTCTTCTCTCTTCTCTCTTCTCTCTCTCTCTCTCTCTCTCTCTCTCTCTCTCTCTCTCTCTCTCTCTCTCTCTCTCTCTCTCTCTCTCTCACACAATGGTCCACCACATCACTGTTCAGCTACTTTATAGGCTTTAAGACTCACAGTGTGCCTCAGCCTTTATAGACATATGAAGGCCACAGTCTATAAGGCTCTCTATAGGCCTAGCTCTACACCCAGAGGGAGAGAGAGGAAGTTCCGGTCTCCGAGTGTCTGAACTGTAATAGAGTTCATCCCCCTCTCTCTCCCCTCCAGGTTTATGTGTTCACTGGGGGGTTGTAACTCTGTCCAAACGGGCCACAGAGCTGCCTCATAACTCAACCCAACACTCCCATGCAAGGCTTTTCACACCTTTGAGTCAACAAGCCCAATAGGTCTCATAGGGATGGGAACAGGCCACGCCTTGTCCCAGCAACCCTACTGAGCACACACAGTAATGCACACACGTGTGCGACATACGCACATACACATCGGCACAAATGCAGTACACACACACCTGTGCGACGCACACATTCACACACACACTCCAAGATACATAGTCTCACACTCCACCCTCACTTTACTGTCCCATTGAACTGACCAAACACACAAGCTTGTGTGTCCCCTCAACAATTCATCAATTCATGCCTCTGGCCCCAGCTAACCCCATAAAACACATGCTGCAAGTCAGGGGTCAGCACTAGGCCTTCAGTGTGGATCTATCAGGACGACAACAAACTTTTCAAACACTCCCACCACTGTTTGTGTGTGTGTGTGTGTGTGTGTGTGTGTGTGCAAGTGCGTGCACACATTTGCTAAGGAAATTATCTTTGTTCCCAGTGATTGATTAAGTTCCCATGTTACTCCACATAAATGAAATTAGACAGAAAAGTTAGCAAGGAATGTACAAATCCTGGTCCTAAATATTACATCGAAATACATAGTGATAGAAACACAGTGTTCTCCAGGTGCATAGTATTCAGTAAATGGACATTGTTACATTTTTTCTTAGTATATGAAATATGGTGGGAGCCTGTAGCTTGTTGGGCATGTGGCCCGTGAAGGGGGTCTGGTCTGAGCTCAACACACTCAGGCAGGGGGCAGGAAGAGATGCTCCGCTTCCTCTTCCTCATCCAGCACGACATGCTGGGAGCTGGACCCTGGCTCTTTTTAAGTCCATGGTCACATATTCATCACATCCCGCTCCGGAAACATGGCTGTCAGGCTTGGTGGTTATGGGGTTCAGCCAAATCCAACAAAAACAACATTGCTTTCTCTCTGTCTTCCCCCCGTCTGTGTCCTCCCTTACCTCTCCCTTTGTCTGGACCTTTCTTTAAGGTCTTATATGTCCCTCTGTGTTTTTCTTTGTATCATTAAGAAAAAACATTTCCATTCTACTGTAGGGTAATTGGGATAAAATACTGCCTATACAGTTATTTGAGGCAACATGCGTGTATTTGTGTGTGTCCACAGTAACTGCATGTCTGAAAGTGTGTGTGAGTGTGTGAACCACATGCGTGTGAGTTTTTGATCGTGTTGAGGAATGTAGATGGAGGGAGGGAGATGTATTTACAGTCAAACCCACACTGAAGCAGTCTCGCAGTGGAGTCCCGTTCATTAAATACACACCCCCTGAGACCAACCGTAGTCAACTCACAGTGACTGAGTAGTGGACTGTTACTCTACTGCACAAACAGAGCTTCTGTGCAGCATATGCCCCTCGCGGTCTATCAGATTGTTGTGTATTCCGTTCCTTTACTCACTCGTGTATTCATTCATCAAAGTGTTTGTTGAAAATGTTTCATGATTGACTGATAGTCTTTTGCCGTCGCATGTGCCTGTCATCATTATTCATCTCCTGCTCTTGTGTTTGCTTCTCTTCTCTTCTCTTGTAGTCTTCACTGGTAAGTTGTCATCCGTCGGTCATCCTCCTCCACACTGACAGCAACACGACATCATTAGTCATTACAGTCCTCCTCTCCTTCCTCCAATCCTCCAATAGGAGTTCACATTTCAGTTGTCACGAGCAACCGGTAGTAAGTGGGTTATAAAATAAAATGCATATATTTAAGTGAAAAAAAAGGTAAACAGTCATTTTTTTTCATCCTATTGTATGTGATTTTATGGGTTACTTTAACATTCTATTGCAATGCTTGCAACGTTTTTCAATGTTTGTCCTGTTAAACCAAGGTCCATCTCTCCACCCCTGCAGTGCCCCCAGCGTTCGCCATGCGCCCCAGAAATCAGGTGGTGGCAGTTGGGAGAATGGTCACCTTCCAGTGTGAGGCCACTGGCAACCCCCAGCCTGCCATCTTCTGGCAGAGGGAGGGCAGCAATGTGAGATACTATCCAGTCTATTTATGATGTAAACGTTGATACATAGGCCTATATGTTGAAGAAAAGGTCTTGAATGCACCGTATCCTTAGAGCGTAGGTTATTGATAACACCATGTCCAATGGATGTATCAAGGGTAAACATGTAATTCCAGTCTCAAGACCAGTCTCTTTCTCTCCGTCCTCCAGAGCCTGCTTTTCTCCTACCAGCCGCCTCAGCCCTTCAGCCGACTTTCCGTGTCCCAGACAGGCAGTCTGACAATCGCAGACGCCCAGCGCTCAGACGCCGGCTACTACAGCTGTCAGGCCCTCAACATCGCTGGCTCTGTCATCACCAAGGCCCTGCTGGAGGTCACTGACAGTGAGTGAGGGAGGGGAGGAGGGAGGGTTTCCTCTAATCAACTGACCAAAGCCTCCATTGGCCTGGTTGACTGAGTTGTCTCTCCATGATTGGAAAATGCTGAATTTCTGGCCCCCAATGTCATTACTGAATGACTTGATGATTGCTGGCTGGATGTATGGCAGATCAGCCTGTCCTGTTGACTGGCGAGATACCGTGGCCTTTATACGGTTCAGTGTTTTTTGCTGGTTACTGTTGGCCTTGGTGACTAATTGTTGTTGGAGTGATTTCAGGAACCCTCAGCTGCAGGCATTTGGGCTCCAAACCCCCTGTTCCCATGGTGACAGTGCAAGCAGACCGCCCATACCCTCCTTCCCAATTGAACCCTCCCCCAAAACACATACACACATAATCACATTTTCATACACACACACACACACACACACACACACACACACACACACACACACACACACACACAACACACACACACACACACACACACACACATAATCACATTTTCATACACACACACCTAATCACATTTTCATACACACACACACACACACATAATCACATTTTCACACACACACTAATCACACACACACACACACACACACACACACACACACACACACACACACACACACACACACACACACACACACACACACACACACATATATATTTAAACCTAGACACCTTTCGTTCTCCTCCCTAATGTCATGCTGGTGAACCGAATTATGATAATCCTGATAATTGCATCAGTTATTAAAAACAGAATTAAAATTTTGAGTCTGGCTCCAAGACCTACAACAGTAATTACAGCAGCCAGCACCAGCAGCAAAGTCTACTTGGTTATAATAAACTGACCTGAGAGAGTGTGAGCGTGTGTGTGCGTGCGTGTGTGGATGCGTGTGCGTCTTCACTATGTACATATATTAAGTTAATTAACATAATTGCCTGAGGCTGGTACTGGCGGCAGGCGTTGTCTGTGCATGGCCGTGACTTGGTGGCAGCTATTGGTTCTGGGTAATCATATGGTAATGCTTTCTGCAGCCGCGCCAGGGAAATGAGAGTCACCTACTTAATGTACACTCAATTACACTTAATGGAAATGAAACAAGGATGTAGCATGTTTGATTTAATCCACCTAGCACTCCTCACTCTGCCATCCCTTATTTCTCCTTCTAGTGAATAGGCTTACCCATCTCTCTCTTCCCCCTCCACCTCTCTCCCCCTTTTCCCTCCTCCTTCCCCGTTTGAATGCTGTATCTGTATAGAAATAACTTGCTGCCATTTCCTCTGGTGGTTTTCAAGGTATTTCCATTATTTTCCCCTGTGCCTCTGATTTTGGAGAGCCTTATCCTGTCTATTTCCACTGGGTTGTGAAGTGGGAGAGTGATGGCTGGCTGCTATCTAAATGGGATTGGTTATTTGTTGGTCTGTGGTGCTCCTACTATTGCCCAATGATTAGCCAGTTGCTCTGGGCATTGGGATAATCTGATTTCTATTCCCCTTCAATGCCCAACCTGTCACTCCTATTGTGTTCTTCTCGTGCCAATTTTCCTCAATATCTCTCACATCTCATCTGTCCTTGATTTTCTCTGTCTCTTTTCTCGCCATTCTATTCTCTTCATTCCAGCTTTCTCTCTCTATCTGAAGTGATGATATAGAGTCCTATTTATTCTGACCCAGACCTGGGTCAGACCTGGTTCAGACCAGGGTTAGACCATGTGTATTTCAGTCTTAGTTATTTAAATATGTTTTTTTTTAAATTAGTATTTTCAAATAATTTCCTATAAAGAGCCTGCTATTTGAAAGTATTTGCAAGTACTTACACTGAGTATAACAAACCTTAGGAGCACCTTCCTAGTATGGAAATGCACCCCCCTTTTTGCCCCCGGAACAGCCTCATTTCTTTGGGGAATGGAGTCGACAATGTGTCGAAAGCGTTCCACAGGGATGGTTGCCCATGTTGACTCCAATGCTTCCCATGGTTATGTCAAGTATTAAAACCTACCCCAACCAAAAATGTGGATAGATGGCAGCATTTGCACAAAAATGAAAGTGCGAACCTTCACATTTAAGGTGATTGGGAATATGGTTGAATTAAAATTGTGCAGAAAGGCAATCAAACAGACAAACGTCAGTACAAAGACAAAGTGGAGTCGCAATTCAATGGCTCAGACACGAGCGTATGTGGCAGGGACTTGCAAAGGGAGAATCAGCCACGGCGCAGACACAGATGTGTTGCTCCCGGACAAGCCACATTGAGGATAACACAATGCCACCGACGCAGCCCGCTCCCAAAGACTGTGGACTCTCGTTCTCCGTGGCCAACGTGAGTAAAACATTTAAGCGTGTTAACCCTCGCAAGGCTGCCGGCCCAGATGGCATCCCTAGCTGCGTCCTCAGAGCATGTACAGACCAGCTGGCTGGAATGTTTACGGACATTTTCAATCTCTTCCTATCCCAGTCTGCTGTCCCCATATGCTTTAAGATGTCCACCATTGTTCCTGAACCCAAGAAAGACAAGGTAACTGAACTAAATTAAGTGCTTTGAGAGTCTAGTTAAGGATCACATCACCTCCACCTTACCTATGTAAGGAATACCTATGTAAGAATGCTGTTCATTGACTACCGCTCAGCCTTCAACACCATAGTACCCTCCAAGCTCATCGTTAAGCTCGGGGCCCTGGGTCTGAACCCCGCCGTGTGTAACTAGGTCCTGGACTTCCTGACGGGCCGTCCCCAGGTGGTGAAGGTAGGAAACAACACCTGCACTCCGCTGATCCTCAACACAGGGGCCCCACAAGGGTGTGTGCTTATCCCCTCCTGTATTCCCTGTTCATCCAACTCAATCATCAAGTTTGCAGACGACAACAACAGTGGTAGGCCTGATTACCAACAATGATGAGACGGCCTACAGGGAGGAGGTGAGGGCCCTGGCGAAGTGGTGCCAGGAAAATAACCTCTCCCAAAAACATCAACAAAACGGGCTTGGTCCCTAAGACCCTCACTAACTTTTACAGATGCACCCTTGAAAGCATCCTGTCAGGCTGTATCACCGCCTGGTATGGCAACGGCACCACCTAAAACCGTAGGGCTAACCAGAGGGTGGTGCGGTCTGCCCAACGCATCACCGGGGGCACACTGCCTGATCTCCAGGACACTTACAGCACCCAATGTTAATGATTATCTTTTTGGCCTTCCTGTGACATCAACCACAGCCTGTTCACCCCGCTATCATCCAGAAGGTGAGGTCAGTACAGGTGCATCAAAGCTGGGACCGAGAGACTGAAAAATAGCTTCTATCTCAAGGTCATCAGACTGTTAAATAGCCTTCACTAGCCGGCCTCCACCCAGTACCCTCCACCTCAGTTACTGTCACTAGCTGGCTACCACCCGGCTACTCAACCCTCCACATTTGAGGCTGCTGCCCTATGTACATAGACATGGAATCACTGGTCACTTTAGTAATAGGACGCTGGTCACTTTAATAATTTTTACATACTGTTTTAATCATTTCATATGTATATACTGTATTCTACTGTATTCTAGTCAATGCCACTCCGATAGTACTCATCCTTATATTTATATATTTCTTAATTCCATTATTGTTAGATATTACTGCACTGTTGGAGCTAGGAACACAAGCATTTCGCTATACCCGCAATAACATCTGTTAAATATGTGTATCTGACCAATACAATTTGATTTGATACCCCGTATGTATATCCAAGTTGCAGTTCTTGATACAAACCGGTGCACCTTGGCACCTACTACCATACCCTTGTTCAAAGGCCCTTAAATATGTTGTCTTGCCCCTTCACCCACCGAATGGCACAAAAACGCAATCCATGTTTCAATTGTCTCAAAGCTTAAAAATCCTTTTTTAACCTGTCTCCTCCCCTTCATCTACACTGATTGAAGTGGATTTAACAAGTGACATAAATAAGGGATCATAGCTTTCACCTCTGGATTCACCTGCTCATTCTATGTCATGGAAAGAGCAGGTGTTCTTAATGTTTTGTATACTCAGTGTATTTTTAAGACTAGTTTTGAAATATCTGGAGTAAATGCATGGAAGTTTATTTGAGTCGGTTTATTTGAGATTTTTTAAAATATACTTTCCAAGTGTATTTCCGAATGCACTCCAATATTCAACTACTTGTCTTAAATAAAACATGAAATACTTCCAAATGTCTTTGAAAGTAATTGAAATACCCTAAATAGTATTTTAACCCATGTCTGATTCCGACAGTATAACTGGTATTAAACAGTACATTCTCCCTCTCCCTTTTGAATAGTGGTGTCAGACCGCCCCCCTCCCGTAATCCGACAGGGCCCAGCCAATCAGACGGCACCTGTGGACAGCACAGTGGTCCTGGGTTGCATAGCAACAGGAACCCCCACTCCAACCGTCCATTGGAAGAAAGACGGGGTGGTGGTGTCCTCCGATGACTCCCGCATCACTCAGATAGACACAGGAGCCCTGCAGATCCGCTACACTAAGGTAGGGGGCAGCATAACACCCCTCTCACACATAAAGACCACCACTCAGACACTACTCAATGAGCCCACTCTCACACTGTGTCTCTGTGTCTCCTCAGCTTGGAGATACAGGCGTATACACCTGTTTGGCATCCAGCCCCAGTGGAGAGGCATCCTGGAGGGCCTACGTGGAGGTGCAAGAGTTTGGAGTGGTTGTCCAGCCGGGTCGACCCACAGACCCTAACCTGATCCCCAGTGCCCCGTCCAAGCCTGACGTGACTGACGTCAGCCGCACCTCTGTCACACTGTCTTGGAAACCCAACCCTAACGCTGGGGCCACGCCCACCTCCTATGTCATTGAGGCATTCAGGTAAGTGTAGGAGGGCCGAGATCTAATATGTTTGTCTAATATGTTTTCATGGCTGTATCTACAGTGCCTTCCGAAAGTATTCATACTCCTGGACTTATTCAACATTGTGTTGTGTTATAGCCTGAATTAAAAATGGATTAAATAGATTTTTGGGGGTCAACCATCTACGCACAATAGCCCATAATGAAAAAGTGAAAATGTTTTTAGAATTTTTTACAAATTTATTGAAAAATGTAATTACATAAATATTCACACCCATGAGTCAATAAATTGTAGAACAACCTTTGGCAGTGATTACAGCTTTGAGTCATGGGTATGTCTATTAGCTTTGCAGGATTTGGGGATTTTCTCCCATTCTTCCTTTATTCTCAAGCTCTGTTAAGTCAGATGGGGAGCGACGGTGAATAGCAATCTTCAAGTCTTTCCACAGATTTTCAATGGGATTCAAGTCTGGTCTTTGGCTGGGCCACTCAAGGACTTTCAGATTCTTGTTCTGAAACTATTCCAGCATTGCTTTGGCTGTATTCTTGGGGTCATTGTCCTGTTGGAACATAAATCTTCGCCCTAGTCTAAGGTTGTTTTAGCCAGCTTTAGGCAGAGTCGGGTAGTTCCATATTTTTTCAATTTCCCAATGATGGAGACCACTGTGCTCTTGGAAACACTCTAGAAATATTTTTATTCTCTTCCCCGGATATATGCCTCATCACAATTCTATCTCGGAGATCTGCAGACAGTTTCTTGGACTTCGTGGTGTAGTTTCTGCTCTGACACGTACTGTCAACTGTGGGACCTATATATAGACAGGTGTTTCTTTCTAAATCATTTCCAAACAATTGAATTGTAGTGACATCTCAAGGATGATCAAAGGAAATTGGATGCACCCGAGCTCAATTTGACATGTCATAGCAAAAGGGTGTGAATACTTATGTAAATGGATTATTTCTGTAATTTATTTTCAATAAATATGCAAAAATATCTAAGAAACATTTTCACTTTTTCAGTGTGGGGTATTGTGTGTAGATGGGGGTGAGAAAACAAATCAATTTTGAATTCAGGCTGTAACAAAACAAAATGCAGAATAAGTCAAGGAGTATGAATCCTTTCTGAAGGCACTGTGTATGCACTGTTGTGAGTGATTGACCATTGTTCCTCCCGCTGTGCAGTCACGCGTCGGGGAGTAGCTGGGTGACTCTGGCTGATCATGTGAGGACGGAGACCTTTGTCCTGAAGAACCTCAAACCAGGTGCCGTCTACCTGTTCCTGGTTAGAGCAGCCAACGCCTACGGCCTCAGTGACCCCAGCCCCATCACTGATGCCGTCAGAACACAAGGTGAGACAACCCCCTCCTCTGCCACCTCTACCTGATGATACAGTCCCATTCATCTGATGACCGAGACACTGAGACTTAGTGGTCCTCATATCCTAACCACATGGCTTGGCTGTGGCAGTGTGAGTGCCAGAGTGAACTAACCCTTCCCTGTCTCTGTGTCCCCATGCAGACACCCCTCCCACCAGCCAAGGAGTGGACCACCGTCAGATCCAGAGGGAACTGGGGGACGTGGTGGTCAATCTGCACAACCCCACCATCCTCTCCTCCTCCTCCGTCAGGGTGCAGTGGACGGTGAGTAGAGTCCTGGCCCTGGGCCCAGCTGTCTGCAGGTACTGTCCTGCCAGAAGAGGTTACCCTAGTGTTTTTCTGTGTCAGCTGTTTTAGAATTATTACACTCAGTTTCTTACACTGCTTGGTCTGTTGGTCTCCCTACACCGTGATGTGCTGGCATGGCTATGTGTAATATTAACAAAAGGCAACACAAAGTATGATTTGATTTGTTGACAGATGATGTTCTTCAGAACACATAGTTGAGTCTGGAGGCATAGACTGTGCTGTATAGCCAGCTGTGGGTAATATGTGGAACTGTTGGCCACCTGTTTTGATCCTGGCCTATGAAAGAGGACGTTTCTACGTTGTGAGATGTTTCTCCGTCTCTCCCCCATGAAGGTGTTGGTTCCATCAGTGATGTATGGTCTGACTTGTGCACATGTCAGGGGTGCGGTCCTAAACAGAGCCAGGGTGGTGTAAATAGTTTAGTTGAGCAGGGCCAAAGCCAGGCAGCCAGGCAGGGAGAAGGCATCCCCATGGCCAGCATCGGTGGAAGTTGGCAGGAGAGTTTTTGACTTTCAGCAGACTTGGACAAACATTATTAATAGGGCCACTGTACAGTACAAATGAACATGATACTTTTTTTAAACAGGTGATAACAGTTTGTTATGGGCCATTGCCAAATAACAGGACATGGGCCCAGTCCTTCACAAAATGCTTATGTAGTGCTAGGTTCCTCAGCTGTATCTACGATACCTAACTCTTGAGGCCCATGTTTCTGCGAGTGCTGGTTAGCAGTGTCCTCCTGGCAGTGTCCTAACCAGTCCCAGGCTCTCAGGAAGCTGGCGGCTAGTGATGACCTCATGCTGTGGTTTCTGTGAGCTCTGGGAGATCAGAAGGGGTGGAACCTAAGCTCTCCCTGTAGACAACATAGCACAGGGCTGAAGAGCTCTCCTGTAGGATGTCACTGGATATGGTTACCAGCCCAACACACACAGCAGGAGAGTTATGGTTCATGATATGTATTACTTTTTGAACGTGGTGTTTTTCTACATCGGACACACTGGCCCAACACCTCAGACCTCTGTTCTACACTATGTTCTGCTGGTGTAATGGCTATTTGACACTGGCTTCATAGATCCCAGAGGCTTACAGTTCAATCGTTTTGGTTGGAAGTACAATATTAAATATCAATGACCATGGCAACCAGCATTTTATAGCTATTTAATAGACCCATTTACAGTAGGGTTTCTCTTTCCAGTGTGGTATGGGTGCTACACAAACTGAATGAACTGGGCCTTTATCACTCCTATCATGAGTGGAGACAAAATATTCCTCAGGACCCTTGTCCCCTGTCCCCGTCCTAACCACTGTAAGAAATCCTAACATCTGTTTCCCTTCTCTGCCACTAGGTGGAGCAGGAGTCTCCGTACATACAGGGCTATAAGGTGATGTACAGGGCGTCTGCTGATCTGGGCCAGCCAGGTGGGCAGTGGGGCGTGTTCGAGGTGCGGACCCCTGGAGAGGACGGTGCTGTGGTGCCTCAGCTGAAGAAAGGGGTCACCTACGAGTTCAAAGTGCGTCCCTTCTTTGATGAATTTCAGGGAGCGGACAGCGAGGTTAAGGTGGCCAGGACGCTGGAGGAAGGTAAGAGGCTGGAGCCAGGGGTCAGGGGTCAAGGGCTGCTGTTAGAGAGGGCTGTGATTGGAAGTGTGGATGGAGATGATAGGTTTCATACAGCAGTTCTAGTGTTAGGTTGGAGTAGGTTGTTTTGTGAGAGTTGTATTCGCCTAGGCAAGTTAAAACAAAGACAACTTGACATTTTACATGTATAAATAAATGCATGAGAATTTTGAGAAACCATAACACATCCCTTACACCACACTGTGCTTGCTAATTGTTCCGGAGATGTGTGGATGTTACTGTGAGGTTGTAGTAATCCTCATTGGTGAGGTTTGGGAGTTTCACATTGTTTAAAGCTCATATGCGTGTACTGTAGCTCTTCCAGTGTGTGTACTCTGTATAGATGAGTGCGTAGCAGCAGCTGTGGAGACAAATTGTGCTGTTAATTGTTATCTGAGTTCATAAGTAGAGCCCCAGTAGAGCCCCAGCCAGCCCGAGACAACAAACATGCCTGCTTTCATTATCTTTAACCAGAAGGTGCATAAGCTCCCGAGGCCAATGCACTACGGATTCAGTTGAACTGCTCTCATCAGGTGACTAGCACCATCACTGCAGCACGGCACACAAAGCCCCCAAGTGTTACTAGAGCTCCAGCAAAGTGTCATTCAACACAGCATCAGCTCAGACAATTCCTCTATTACATTGATGAGAAACTTGCCACGTCGACCTGTGGGTTTCATACCCGTAGGCAGATAAATGCAAGAGGGTGTAGAGGGATAGGATGTGGTACATCCAGAGTCCCGGCTCGTCAGAGAAAACGTTGTGTTGCACATTTCCTCAAATCTGCTCACCTTAACAAAGGCTGACAATTGTCACAACATGAATACAAATGATTCACTCTAGTTCCATAACCTTACATTAGTACATATTTTTTAAAGATATTAACCTTGATTCATTCCACATAATGTTCATTAGCTGGTTACGATCATTCTGTTCAGTTCATTCCTGTTGTTTAGAGCTTACTGTATGTTTTCAGAATACTCTAAAACTACTGCATATGTGGCGGTCTGATGCCTGTCATCTGAATTGTCACTAAGTGTTCTTTCAAATTCAGTAAGAGACATGGCAGACTCTGAGCATAGCTCAAATGAGAGTGAATGTCTTTGATGTCATCATGATGTCTGTGCGTCTGTCTGACGGTGGGTCCCTGTCTCAGCCCCCAGCGGAGCCCCCCGGGGCGTTACCGTGACGAAGAGCGATGCCAACGGGACCGCCATCCTGGTCGCCTGGCAACCACCTTCCGAAGAGGAACAGAATGGAATGGTACAGGAGTACAAGGTAAGATGGAGGGAGGGTGAGATAGGAGAACAAACAGAGAGAGGTATAGAGCAGAACCTCAAGCCTCACACTTTTCCCCCTCAAACTTCCTTGGGTGCGTGTGTTTTCAGTTGCTCCAGCAGAGCTGGACTAAGTATTGAGGAGGCGTTGCCATCTACTGGACTAATGTTGAAATGTCTTATAACGGGTATTTTGGCATTTACTGAAAGAACCAAGTCCCTGTCTTACTATTCCCCCTCCCCTTTCTTTTACACTGTCCTCTCCAGATCTGGTGCCTGGGCAACGAGAGCCGTTACCACGTCAACCGGACAGTAGATGGCTCCACCTTCTCCGTGCTGATCCCCAGCCTTGCGCCAGGGATACGCTACAGCGTGGAGGTCGCCGCTAGCAACGGCGCCGGCCCTGGGGTCAAGAGCGACGTCACCTTCTTTCAACTTGGTGAGCTGGTCAACTGTAGTTAACACCTGTCAGCCTCCCCTGAGTTTAGAGTTTCTCTAAAAATACATTTGATCTCAGAACCAGGAAGCGGAGAGGTGAGTTCAGTGTTAATCCACTGTCTACTTCAGGTCAACACCGGTTCAGCCTGTCTAAGCTCTTTTCATTCGTAGCCATCGGATAGATGGTCTGTGTGATTTGCATACCGTGTTAGTTCTCACCATGACCAATGTACACAGTACAGGGTGTCCATCTCAAGTCCCGACATGAACATGTCCCTGAGTCAGGTATCATCATCATCAAAATAATGACCATTTAGCCGTCTCCTGCCTTAGCCTCAGTTTCACCATTCGTGACAAAAAGCACACACACCACAGGTATTTTCAACTCGATTTTCCACCTCCATCTTCTTAGCACATTCCAGCTTTTTCGCATGGTCCATAGCAAGCGTTTAGAGTAGCTTCATGGAGCCAATTCACGAGGATAATGTCACCTTGTGTCAAGTCTCAAACCTTGGCGTCCAGTTCACCTCTTCGCCTAGCACTCTAAAGAGGAGCAGAGAATGAGAACATTCTTCATGACAGATTATGTGCCCAGATGTATTTAGAGAGAACTCATTTCTCCAGCTGTCTCTCCTATCTCATCTCTGTAATGCTGTTTTCCATCTCCGACTCCTGTCCTTCAGTAGAACAGTTGAATGTTTTGAAGGATGTTTGTCCTTCAGGATCCTCCTCACTTTCTTTCCCTGCCTATGTACAGTGAGGGAAAAAAACGTATTTGATCCCCTGCTGATTTTGTACGTTTGCCCACTGACAAAGAAATGATCCGTTTATAATTTTAATGGTAGGTTTATTTGAACAATGAGAGACAGAATAACAACTAAATAATCCAGATAAACGCATGTCAAAAATATTATAAATTTATTTGCATTTTAATGAGGGAAATAAGTATTTGACCCCCTCTCAATCAGAAAGATTTCTGGCCACCAGGTGTCTTTTATACAGGTAACGAGCTGAGATATGGAGCACACTCTTAAAGGGAGTGCTCCTAATCTCAGTTTGTTACCTGTAAAAGAGACACCTGTCCACAGAAGCAATCAATCAATCAGATTCCAAACTCTCCACCATGGCCAAGAACAAAGAGCTCTCCAAGGATGTCAGGGACAAGATTGTAGACCTACACAAGGCTGGAATGGGCTACAAGACCATCGCCAAGCAGCTTGGTGAGAAGGTGACAACTGTTGATGCGATTATTCGCAAATGGAAGAAACACAAAAGACCTGTCAATCTCCCTTGGCCTGGGACTCCATGCAAGAGCTTACCTCGTGGAGTTGCAATGATCATGAGAACGGTGAGGAATCAGCCCAGAACTACATGGGAGGATCTTGTCAATGATCTCAAGGCAGCTGGGACCATAGTCCCCAAGAAAACAATTGGTAACACACTAAGCCGTGAAGGACTGAAATCCTGCAGCGCCCGCAAGGTCCCCCTGCTCAAGAAAGTACATATACATACCTGTCTGATGTTTACCAATGAACATCTGAATGATTCAGAGGACAACTGGGTGAAAGTGTTGTGGTCAGATGAGATCAAAATAGAGCTCTTTGGCATCAACTCAACTTGCTGTGTTTGGAGTAGGAGGCCTATGACCCAAGAACACCATCCCCACCGTCAAACATGAAGGTGGAAACATTATGCTTTGGGGGTGTTTTTCTGCTAAGGGGACAGGACAACTTCACCGCAACAAGGGACGATGGACGGGGCCATGTTCCGTCAAATCTTGGGTGAGAACCTCCTTCCCTCAGCCAGGGCATTGAAAATGGGTCGTGGATGGGTATTCCAGCATGACAATGACCCAAAACACACGGTCAAGGCAACTAGGGAGTGGCTAAAGAAGAAGCACATTAAGGTCCTGGAGTGGCCTAGCCAGTCTCCAGACCTTAATCCCGTAGAAAATCTGTGGAGGGAGGTGAAGGTTTGAGTTGCCAAACGTCAGCCTCGAAACCTTAATGACTTGGAGAAGATCTGCAAAGAGGAGTGGGACAAAATCCCTCCTGAGATGTGTGCAAACCTGGTGGCCAACTACAAGAAACGTCTGACCTCTGTGATTGCCAACAAGGGTTTTGCCACCAAGTACTAAGTCATGATTTGCAGAGGGGTCAAATACTTATTTCCCTCATTAAAATGCAAATCAATTTATAACATTTTTTACATGTGTTTTTCTGGATTTTTGTTGTTGTTATTCTGTCTCTCACTGTTCAAATAAACCTACCGTTAAAACTATAGACTGATCATTTCATTGTCAGTGGGCAAACGTACAAAATCAGCAGGGGATCAAATACTTTTTTCCCTCACTGTGCATGTTCTATGTCTCAATCTCCTCCTCGTCCTCCCCCTCTTCTCCAGACTCTACGGGTCAGATGATGGACAGCTCTGAGGACCAGGACACGCTGTCTCAGATCTCAGACGTGGTCAAGCAGCCGGCGTTCATCGCAGGCATCGGTGCCACCTGCTGGGTGGTCCTCATGGTGTTCAGTGTGTGGCTGTATCGTCACCGTAAAAAGAGGAGCGGCCTCAGCAGCAGCTACGCCGGCATACGCAAAGGTCTGTAGTGGATGTGGGTTTAGGTGTATATATCGGGGTGTTTGTGTGTGTATGGGTTACTGCGTGTGCGTGTATGGGTGACTGTGTGTGTGTATGGGTGACTGTGTGTGTGACGTAGAACTTTAATGTCCGTGTCTTTGAAGGTGTTTACAGTATTATACTGCAGTCAGTAGAGTATCAATGGTGGATCACACCCAGCTGTTGTTGTGGAGAGATGTGACAGTGATTAGATCAGGAGTGGTAGACAGAGGGAGGACATTAGGTTGGTGCTGTGGTCGTTTAACTGAACGCTGGTAACCTGCGCTCACTGACACACAGGTTGGACACGGTCCTCTGTGTCACTATTGCATTTATTCACTTCAGTCACATTAAGGTGTTTTTTTTCTCCAGTAGCCCATAGTGTGACTTGCCTCGTGTCAGCTGCTTTTATCCTCAAAGTAGGGAGCCTGATAACCACATCTCACCCATAAAAGGGGGTTGGTCTAATCTTCTCCCCTGACTCAAAGACCTCAAAGGGTAGCGACGATCAGACGCCTAGCTGGCACATCCCAGATTACGCTGACATTCAAACGGTGACATTTAGGGCTCATTTCCAGGCCACCGCCTGCCGCCCCTCTCCCTGGTGAGACACAGTTAGAGTAGGGACAGGCCTGTCAGCCAGGTATTATGACATGTGTTCTATCACTGTTATCGCCCTCGCTCTGCCCCGTTGTGACCTCCATTACCCACAAGGCCACTTGTTCCTGAGACCACCGCGGTGGTGATTGATGTGTGTGCGTACGCGTGCGTGTGCACGCTAAAATGTCTGCCAGGTTTTTGTGTTTGTTTTTTCCACAGGCTTACGAAATGTACATTTTGCTATTAATAAATGACCCTTCTTCTCACTTTCTCTCCCATCACTTTTTTCTCTCCTTCCCTCCCTCCTCTGTTTGGCCTTGGGTTTGTTCCTGCAGTTCCATCATTCACTTTCACTCCTACAGGTATGTATGAATGTATTCTGCTGTAAACATGTATTTGAGTGCTGAATGCACACTGTTATTTACCCATATGTGTACTGAACTTGAAGCCCCTACGATTCCGAGATGCCTGTACACAAACACAGTTCTCTCCCTATGTACTCTGTTACTCGCAGCACTCAGGGCCAAGCTATTCCCATATACAAACAGCTAATGGACTTAGTGTATAAGTTAGGTGGCCTCACATCCGTACACCAATCATTTGAAATGAAATCTTGCAGAGGGAGGTCAGTACAGAGCTGACATAATGTGAATCAGGTGACAGTCGGCTCCTAAAGAGGTCATAAGCCCCTCCCTGTCCCACCCTCTTAGATCAGACATAGACAACCGACACACAACAAGGGCAGATGGTGCTGCTGAGTCACTATGCTTTGTGATGAGAAGAGAGGCATAAACACAGTCCCATGTTCCCACTTGTCCTTCACATACTGACTGTACTGTAGCCGTAGGATAATGTATCTAATCATGTGGTTGAGGTGACTCACCCTCCAGTGAAGAGGATGTGTCTGAACTGCAGGGGGATCGTTGACTGTGAAGTGTGCCTCATGGTTAAAGCTCTCAGACTGATTTTGTTTATCTGCATGTACACCTCTCAATGCCAAGTGTCCTGCGTGTGGGTTACCTGTGTGTGTGTGTGTCTATCAGTTGTGAGTCAGACTGAAGAAAGGACCGCTGCATGAGTACAGAGTGACAGACAGGTCACACCAACCTGGATTTCGTCTTTTATTTGTCATGCAAGGTTTTTGTCTTGTGTTTCTCACATTTGTTCTCTTTGTTTGATTCAGTGGCCTATCAGAGAGGAGGAGAGTCTGTCTGCAGTGCTGGGAGGTAAGGGGCATCATCCCAATGTGTGGTTATATGTGTACACTTTACCAGATAGGCTTTCCCCACTGTCTGTATAGCACTTATTATGGCGTTTGAGAAATGCAGGAGGGAAAGTGGTAAAAGCCACAACGGAGTATTCCCTACTCTAACCACCAGAGGGAGATCTCTCCCAGTCTAATAACTGACGAAGGACATAAACTAACCATTCCTAACCATACCATAAACTAACCACCTGACTGAAACCCTGTTTACTTGACTTGGAGTAAAGCATGTTCTGTATGATAATGGTTGTGTGGTTCTGGTTCAGACCTGGGCTGTTGAACATGGGGGAGAGTGTAAACCAGCCGTGGCTGGCAGACTCCTGGCCCAACGCATGTGCCAACCACAAAGACTGCAACATCAACTGCTGCAACAGTGGCAACGGCACCAGCGACAGCAACATGACTACCTACAGCCGCCCAGGTCAGTAACATTACAGCTACAAACCTCTTCTTGTGATTGTGGTCAGGTCCCAGTAGTGGAACATATGGTACAATATGGAGTTTACATACACCTTAGCCAAATACATTTAAACACAGTTTTTCACAATTTAATCCTTGTAAATATTCCCTGTCCTAGGTCAGTTAGGATCACCACTTTATTTTAAGAATGTGAAATGTCAGAATAATAGTAGAGAGAATGATTTATTTCAGCTATATTTATTTCATCACATTCTCAGTGAGTCAGAAGTTTACATACACTCAATTAGTATTTGGTAGCATTGCCTTTAAATTGTTTAACTTGGGTCAAATGTTTTGGGTAGCCTTCCACAAGCTTCCAGCAACAAGTTGGGTGAATTTTGCCCCATTCCTCCTGACAGAGCTGGTGTAACTGAGTCAGGTTTTTAGGCCTCCTTGCTCGCACACGCTTTTCCAGTTCTGCCCACACATTTTCTACGGGATTGAGTTCAGGGCTTTGTGATGGCCACTCCAATACCTTGACTTTGTTGTCCTTCAGCCATTTTGCCACACCTTTGGAAGTATGCTTGGTATCATTGTCCATTTGGAAGACCCATTTGCAACCAAGCTTTAACTTCATGACTACTGTCTTGAGATGTTGCGTCAATATTTCCACATAATTTTCCTACCTCATGATGGCATCTATTTTGTGAAGTGCACCAGTCCCTCCTGCAACAAAGCACCCCCACAACATGATGCTGCCACCCTCGTGCTTCACGGTTGGGATGGTGTTCTTTGGCTTGCAAGCATCCCCCTTTTTCCTCCAAACATAACGATGGTTATTATGGCCAAGCAGTTCTATTTTTGTTTCATCAGACCAGAGGACACTTCTCCAAAAAGTATGATCTTTGTCCACATCTGCAGTTGCAAACCGTAGTCTGGCTTTTTTATGGCGGTTTTGGAGCAGAGGCTTCTTCCTTGCTGAGAGGCCTTTCAGGTTATGTCGATATAGTACTCGTTTTACTGTGGATATAACTACTTTTGTACTTTTTGTACTTTTGCTGTTGATCTGGCATTGATTTGCACTTTTGCACCAAAGTACATTCATCTCTAGGAGACAGAACGTGTCTCCTTCCTGAGCGGTATGACAGCTGCGTGGTCCCATGGTGTTTATACTTGCGTACTATTGTTTGTACAGATGAACATGGTACCTTCAGGCATTTGGAAATTGCTCCCAAGGAAGAACCAGACTTGTGGAGGTCTACAATGTTTTTCCTGAGGTCTTGTTTGATTTCTTTTGATTTTCCTATGATGTCAAGCAAAGAGGCATTGAGTTTGAAGGTAGGCCTTGAAATACATCCACAGGTACACCTCCAATAGGTTAATTGACATAATTTGAGTCAATCAGCATTTTCTAAAGCCATGACAAAGTAGATCTCCTAACCGACTTGCCAAAACTATAGTTTGTTAATTGTGGACTGAATGAAAAACTAGTTTTAATGACTCCAACCTAAGTGTATGTAAACTTCTGACTTCAACTGTATATAGTGATATAATGCAAATCAAATGAGCAATGGGGGAAAAAAACATGGCTTCACCATAAAACATGATAGGTGATGGTGTTATGTATATGACTTCACTTCCTGAAGGGTCAATGAAGGTTTAGTGAACGGGTGAAGTTTTACCAGACCTAACCCCATGTGGTCTCCTCTCCATAGCCGACTGCATCGCCAACTATGGCAGCCAGCTGGAGAAGCAGCAGGGGGTTCTGCTGGGGCCCGAGCAGGCTGTGTACAGCGACGTGGACCTCTCCAACAAACTTAACGAGCTCAAGACTTTCAACAACCCCAGCCTGTGCTACGTGGGCCCAGGGGGAGGGCCGCCCACCCCCTACGAGCCCACCCCCTATGCCACCACCCAGCTCATCCAGTCCAGCATCCTGAACAAGGCTGCAGCAGCTGGGGCCGGGGCCCCTGACATCCGCTGTTGGAACCAGCCCCCCTCCCACCTGCAGAAAACACAGATGCAGTACAACATCATGGAGCAGAACAACAGACTTAATAAAGGTGAGAGGATTGGAGACTTACAGTAGCAGTGGTGGGAGGGAGGGTATTTCGGGAAGTTAATCATTTTTTTGTTTATTTGTTTTACTCTGTGTAGTCAACATCAGGGGTTTATCAAGGAACCTTTTCATGGGGTGGGGGTGGGGGGGGCAAAATGGGGACCAAGAACCAACCACAAATTGTATCACAAATAGCGTTGAAAATTGGCTTAAACTACAATGCATTGCGTTGAATAACTGTTTCAACTGTTAATTTGTATTTAAAAGCTCAAATGCTATTTGGAGAACAGCAAAAAACGACAAAAATATGTCCAGCCGTTCTCACCTCGGCTGCTGTAGCTTCATTCACCTCAGTCGATACGGGACATACCCACCATTCTACAACAACATGACATTCAGCAAATAGCTGCTGCACACTGGCTCTGCCCAGGTTCCTGTCAAGTCAAACAGCAGTTACGTAGCCATCTTCCACCTCTGCACTTCATCAACTGAGAGAGAAGTTGTGCTGTTCACTGCATCTGGTCAATCTGCTCTCCATAGTCCTAATGCCAGCCAGCCAAGCACAGTCTTCACACCTGCATGGTCCTAAAGCCAACCTCTAATACCGCTAAACAGCCTGCCCGCTGCCTATGAGCAGTCTGGTCTTAATGGTCCTAAAGCCAACCTCTAATACCGCTAAACAGCCTGCCCGCTGCCTATGAGCAGTCTGGTCTTAATGGTCCTAAAGCCAACCTCTAATACGCTAAACAGCCTGCCCGCTGCCTATGAGCAGTCTGGTCTTAATGGTCCTAAAGCCAACCTCTAATACCGCTAAACAGCCTGCCCGCTGCCTATGAGCAGTCTGGTCTTAATGGTCCTAAAGCCAACCTTTCCTTTCCAATCTGAGCCAGACTGACAGTGTTCTGACCCAATGAGAACGCCCCTGGTCAATATATCTGTTTATCTCTGTCTGTCTCTCTGTCGCTGCTGTCTTCAGACCACTATAGAGGAGATGGGCCTCTGCAAGGCACCGTCCCCTATAACCAGGCCCACGAACACAGCACAGGAGGCTCCCACCACAGTTCTGACAGGGGCAGCAGCAGTACCTCTGGTGAGACACTGAGCACACTGATTATAGCAATAGGACAAATAAGTATTTTGTTCTGCAGTATGTTCGAAAAAACTTTTTCTATTGTCTCTGCAGGGAGCCAAAGTCATAAGAAGGGAACTCGCACTCCCAAACTTCCCAAAACTAACACAGTGAACTGGGGTGAACCTCTGCCCCCTCCCCCTGCCAACCCCCCACCAAGCCGGAGCTGTGATGAGTATACCCTGCCCATGGAAAAAAGCTTTAACCCAGATGCCCCGTGCCCAATGCTTACCTCACGGATGTACCTGCATCCGGATGAGATGGAGGAGGAAGAGCAGGAGGCGGCGGAGGGGATGGATAGGTGTCCCACCCCCCCTGTTAGGGGGGCAGCCTCTTCCCCTGCGGGTATGTCCTACAGTCACCAGTCTACAGCCACTCTCACCCCCTCCCCCCAGGGAGATCAGCACAACGGCCTACACAACGGAACAGACCACCACAGGTAACTATGAGCCCAACTTACACTGCACATCACTCATCCCAGCTACAACCGTTAACCATATCTATTGGTCCATGTTTTGATCCTTTCCCTGTCTTTCTCCTTAGACAACACGCAGCCAGCCCACCTCCTCCCCCGCACCCCCTCTCCCCCCCACACACCTACGGCTACATCTCCAGCCCCCTGGCACTGGACACTGACGGCCAGGAGGAAGAGGAGGAGGATGAAGAAGGGGATGAGACGGATGCAGAGATGGCCCAGGGTCACTACCACCAGCACCAAAATAACCCCCAGCCCCACCAGAAACAGCCCCACCACCAGCACCACCCTCCCCCACGCAGGCTGCACCTCCGAGGGTTGGAGCAGACGCCGGCCTCCAGCACTGGGGACCTGGAGAGCTCTGTGACGGGCTCCATGATCAACGGCTGGGGCTCGGCCTCCGAGGAGGACAATGGCTCGTCAGGACGCTCCAGTGCTGTCAGCTCCTCAGACGGATCCTTCTTCACAGACGCAGACTTCGCCCAGGCTGTGGCCAACACTGGAGACTACACAGCAGGCCTACGCATGGCCAGGTTCCCAGAGGACACAGGGCCAGCAGGTGAGGAGGAGAGTGGCAAAAGAAACTGGGTCAGGGGAAAATAGCAGCAGAAAAACTCTAGATATACCTTCTTATATAAACGCCCATGTACTGAATGTTTGTCTGTTCCCTCAGGGCGAAGGAGCCAGCGTCCCAGCAGCCCCCTGTCCACAGACAGCAACATGAGCTCTGCAGTGATGCAGAAGAGACCGCCCAAGAGGCACAAGCAGCACCAGGCCCAGGCTGGCCACCAAGGCCACCAGCAGAGGAACGACTTCACTGACGGTAAGGGACTGGATCTGAGTCACGGGTCACTTCACGGAACGGCTTTCCCCATTGACTTCTCTCAGCTGTACAGTACATATTCCTTGGTGAATAAAGTCTGAAGTTCCATTTCTGTGTTCTTCTCTCCTTAGACTCGTGTATGCCCTTGAAGTCTCCTAGTCACATGTCGCGGTGTGGCTATGAGGTGAGGGGGGCCACACTCCCTAGGATTGGCTCTGGGGAGGGACGGGGCCGGAGAGGGAGTGCAGGGGGCCAGAGGACCAGAGAGGGCTCTGTGGAGAGACGGGAGGCGCAGGACAAGAACAGGACTCCACAGGGAGGCAAAGGGAGCAACAAAGGTCGTCAACACCCAGGTACTTACTGCAATGTAGTATACTTCCCATATGGTTTGTGTATTGGAACAAAGACGTACAAATATGAGCATTATAACCTTTTGCTTTTATGTGGTTTCTACATGTCAAACTAAATCCCCTTGAATCTGTCTCTCTGTTCCAGGTTCTGAAGACATCCTCCCATACAGCAGGCCCTCGTTCCCCTCGGTGCAGGGCCAGAGCCAGGGTCAGAGCTCCTCCAGCTCCATGTCCTCCCGGGGCTCAGGGGGACGGAGGAGAGATGGGGCCCGCAGGAACCCCACAGACACACTGCCCAGCATCGCAGGCTTCCAGACCCAGGAAGAGGAACTAGAGGTGAGAACAAGATGCTCATAAAAGTGTCAGTTGACTCGTTTCCGTTAGCTGAAATTCTGCGTCCAAAATCTAGTATGTCTATGAGCTTCTTTTGATGGCCATTAATCGAGGGGTTGCATTATAAACTTGTGTCCACAGCTGCTGGAGAGCTGAGGATCATGGGAGGAGGACAGGAAACTCCCACAGTACCCTCACAGGAAGGCTTGAATCTGACATCAGTGACTATTATGTAAATTACTTTTCTTATCATACAGAATAAGGGGGGAAAAAACGTAACAATACTTATTATTAGTTTTTCTTTTGACCATTTCTCATTTGATGCCATTTTGGAGGGGAAAAAGAAAGTGTGAGGGGGAAAAAAAGTGCGATCACGTTTCAGTCTGTGCACCCACTGGTACGAAGCACTATTAGATCATTGTTTACATGAGTTGTTGGTTGAGAACTGGCCTCTATGGTGAGCTAGTGACTAATATGAAAGTACATGCACATTAGATGACTGTTGTATACAGATACCTTGTCTTGGACCACCTTCTGTGGTGCCCCAGACTGGTCTTGACATGCCTGTTATATTACTGTAATTAATATTTGGACTTCACCATCCATCTTGTAAATTGTTCCGTCATTTTGCTGCCACAAAATTGCCTACAATGGGATTTTTACGTTTTTGTTTTTAATGTATTTTTGTAATGCACTGTTATTGTTTTGTTATTGATGTTGGTCTTGTCAATGTGCGTTATTTGTTCTACTTTGGTTTCAAAAGCACAATCACTTAACTTTATTTTAAACCATTTGGTATCTATGACGTTCCGTCTTAAAAGAGGAACAATGATTTAAAAAAGAATGTTGTCGATCGTTTTCTGTATATGATTGGACGAGTGTTATGTGTCTTAATATTCTGTTTCTGTTGGGATTGGGATGGAAACGAGACTCCCCTGTCTAGCTTAGGTTTAATTGAAACCAGAGTGATCATTTGGACTGAAGGGGACACTGCCCAAAGCAGTGACCACATTTATCCATTTATTATGACACAAACTACTGTGTTGGTCGGATTATACCCTCATGTCTACAAATGCACTTATGAGGAAGTGAGAGAGACCGTTAGACAACCTGAGGCACACATTGTACCAATAGAGAAGGGTGAGGAAGCCTCATTTCTCTTAGTAGTAGTCTCCTTTCCAGATAAGTTAAGGGTGGAAATGTTGACGGATCCATCCTGGAAAATGGACTTCTCCGTGCCTGGTGATGGGTGGCATTTTGTCCATGAGCAAGCAAACACACAGTGGCACATCCACCATTGTTTCCCAGCAAGACAGGGTTGAAGGAAGTGAAATGAATACTGACCCAAAAGAAGGACTAAAGAAGAAGACTTAAATCCTGCAGCTTGGAGATGGAACAGCGTGTTGTTGTTGGGTTTAGGTTCTTTATGGCTACATCAAGGCCAAGCTTTACAAGAGTCCATTTCTTTACTTCCTACACATGTACAGAATGTGTGAAACGATGTTCACTGAGGGCACCTGACATTTGTTTGGAGTTTGTTTTAACGAATTACACTACTGTGTTCATGATGTCAGCCATGGCATTTCATTACTGGGTATGTTTAAAACGGGATAGAAAAGAAAAAAAACAATGTCATTTTACCACATTATTTATTATTAAAATGTCGTCAAATGCCAAATGCAACGTTTGAGATCTCTTCTTATTTTGGGTTGTTCCGTTTTTTTTTCACTTGTTAGGTTAAACCCTTATTCCTCTAGCATTTCACCAGTCAATAGAGCCTAGCACAAGGTTGAAGTAAAGAAGGAAGTAGGGAGATGGAAAGGAAGAGGGAGAGCCACCCAAAAGCCTGTTCTTTATGGGAATGTGATGAGACACGCTGTTTAATTAACCTCACTCATGAACCCTCGTGGTTAATTAACAGAGCAGCTGTGTGCTGTCAAAAGGAAAGAGACGCTCTGGAGCCTAGCACAGGTGTGGCTCTCGGTGAGTGTGTCACGTGTGTGTGTGTGTGTGTGTGTGTGTGTAGTGGGGGATGGATGGCATTCAAAACTACAGCTACAAGCGGCAGCCAAAATCCTTTCTTTGTCCTCCTCTGAAAACAAGATTGTGATGGAGAGAAATAAGCTGTCAATCAGCTACCCACATACAGACTCCTCCAGAAAGAGTATAACATCTTCCTATTGTTTAACTGTAAGTACATCTCTGCATAATCAGCGCGAGCAGAGCAGGAAACACATGCTGAGCTGCTGGAAGTCCTATCACTGATGAAACTACACAATTGCATTCAATGATAGATGGGACAGATTGCTGTTATAGCTGAAGCTTCCATCCAAGTGGAATGAACAGTGTCCCGGCAGCTGTACAGGGCTGTCTGTAAAGGTTAGCTACCTATACATTGATCGCAGTGCTAATTCCGTACGGTAAGGGGTCAACACGATGTAGCCTCCGCTGCTGTGTCTTGCCCAGAACAACAGATTTTTACCTTGTCAGCTCAGGGATTCGATCCAGCAACCTTTCGGTTACGGGCCCAATGCTCTAACCTGCCTCCCCAACAGGCACACCCACACACACGCATGTCAGCATTCTTGCGCATGAACACACACACATGCACACACACTCCTCTGGCTATCAGAGTAGTGTGCAGGCTTTGATGATGGATCACAGTCGAGGCGAGACACGCTTTTCGTGTCAGCATCAGCAAATAAACAGAGTCTATCCATCTTCATTATGCCCCAGTGTGGACAGCCTCTGAGGCCGCTACCCAGGAAGAGGGGCATTACTGGTAATGGAGTCTTTAGAGCAGTCCTGGGAGACTGGAAATGCTGGCTGGTTTCCATAGGCCTCAAACTACACAGAAACCGCATGGTTGCCTTTATATAGAGGAGAGACCAATTTACGAACTTACAGTCAATTTCAATGGGCGAACCCACAAACGCAGAGCGCTGCTTAAATGTGTAACTTTGAGGACTTGAATGTGATGAATACAGCTTTATTTTCTGTCCCTCTGGATTTCAGTTCTCGCTGAACACAGCTAGTCTAATGCCAGGGTTGTAAATGCCATTTTGTCAAATATTAAAATCAATAGCTTCTCCATTTGCCACAGTAAGCTGAATAAGGATTACTTTCACTCTGCCATTTCTCAAGTATTAAAGTCACTGTCCTGGGCCATGATTGAAGTGGTCAGTCGCCCATCAGTATGTTTCTCCACATCGATCTCCCTGGTACTCCAGCAAGCATGTCTACCCCAGTGCAGCAACACTCAGAGCAGCACTTCTCAGTGGGGGGCAGAGAGAGAGAGAGAGAGAGCGAGAGAGAGAGAGAGAGAGTGTGTGTAATCCCCTGTCACCTCCTCCCCTGTTCTGCCCATGCAATTAAACCCACGCACCAGGATTAGACTACCCCCCTGCCTGCCTCCCCCGTCTTTTCCCCTTCCATCCTTTTCCCTCATCCCCCTCCTACCCCCTTCCTTCCACGCAGAGTCAATTAAACAACGACAAGAGGGATTTAATGCCCCTCTCTGTAGGCTCCTTCTCTCTCTAAATCCTACCTCAATCAAACACCAGAAGAAGAGGAAATGGCTCTTAATTGTTGCCTGAATTTCTGTTCTAAATGGTTTCCATGATATTAAGCCACACCCACTCATCAAGCCTGTGGCATTTACAAGCAAACATCAGTTAATATTCATTTATTTCTTGAACTTGTACAATTACTTCATTTTGGTTTCCCCCTTTGATAATTTACGCACAGCCATTACATTACCAAAATGTGTTAATAAAATGTCAATTAGTATTCCTGTTAACCCCCGTATCCAATTTACCCACCAGTGTTTTAATCTAAGTAAGATAATAAAACAATCCCCATGAAAATCCATCAGGTCATGCTAGAGATATCTGTTTTGTTTTGCATAGGATGCATCTCAATCCACCACAGTATGTCGCAATGTCACATCTGCGGTGAAAGGTGGCAGAGCTAGAGCGGTGTCTGTCATACCATGAGACGTCCTGAATATCAGTCTTCTCACGAAAATGTCTGTAGCGTCCGAACAATTTCACCTACAAACTATGACCACTCTATGGAAAGGGAAGACACTCACTAACACGATGGCCTTTTCAGTTTTGCTCTACGACCCCCACAAACGTCAGGGGACTTGTCTGAAGGTAACCGGTACAGTTATTTTTTGTATTCTAGAAGTATGAAGGTAGTTTTTTGCCTACCCCAAAAAGTGGTTAAATATGTGTAAACAGTATAATATATTGGTATATTCAGAACTCTTCATTCAATATCCTACCATTTAGTTTTGACCAAATAATATTTTCCTGTAGATAAGTTTAGCCCACCGTCTGTCTGTCTGTCTGTCTGTCTGCCTGCCTCTCTCTCTCTCTGTCTCGCCCCTCCTCTCGTCATGCCGGTGTCTACTCTACGAGTGTTAATTTCCTGCTTCAGTGGAACGAGTCACTCCAGGAGTGGTTTGTGACAATCCTCTGACGCCAAGCTGGAGAGAGAACCCTTGAGTCGTCGCTTACTGTTTAAATTATTAACAGGAATGGTGCCAGTGGTGTGCAGCCTCTCATAGTCCTCTGTACCTTCATTGAATCATTTAGGGGAAGGGGATGGAGAGGAGTGGGGGGACAGCCATTTCCTCTCCCTGTTATTTCCCTCTATTTAAATATCATTTAAATGAGCACGTCAGCATTCCCAGAAATGTTGCCATCCAATTATAATGCTATTTTCGTGTGTTGTTTGTTGTTGTTTATAGATTGTATGCAAATGAAAACCTTATTATATTATTCATGTGCGCCAGGACAACACACAAAATGCAATCCACTGTGTTACACAAGCATTATGCAGTCTATTTAGCAAATCTAAATGCACATGACTCTTCAAGCTCTGCCATTATGACAGACATGCAGACAGACATGAAGACAGACAGACAGACAGACAGACAGGCAGGCATGCAGACAAGCAGGCAGACAGCTAGGGAGACAGGTCGGCAGACAAGCAGGCAGACAGAGAAGTCATACAGGACACAAATCTATAGAGGGCATTGAAATGTCATTGTATTACCTTCCAGTCCCACATTGAAAGCATTGTCAACATAAATTCACACATAGCCCATATAGCCCCAGGGAATCACACCTCTTATTTTATCTTCATACTGCCCTAGGAGCAGGCCATATGGTTAGAGAGACACACCATCGTCCTAAAGCACTGGTGCCAAAGCAAACCATGCATCCACAGAGGGAGCGGTGAAGACTCTGTTCTAAGCTTTAGAAGCCATGTGTTTCTGGTGTGTGTGCGTGCGTGTGTGTGTGTGTGTGTGTGTGTGTGTGTGTGTGTGTGTGTGTGTGTGTGTGTGTGTGTGTGTGTGTGTGTGTGTGTGTGTGTGTGTGTGTGTGTGTGTGTGTGTGTGTGTGTGTGTGTGTGTGTGTGTGTGTGTGTGTGTGTGTGTGTGTGTGTGTGTGTGTGTGTGTGTGTGTGTGTGTGTGTGTGTGTGTGTGTGTGTGTGTGTGTGTGTGTGTGTGTGTGTGTGTGTACACCACACATTTGTGTATAAGAGTCTCTGTGTATGCGTGTGGATTTATTTATCTCAGTCTGTTTATCCTTGGGCTCATAAGTGATTAATGTAGGTGGCCTTCATGTCGCTTTTATTTGATTAAGAGAGAGGAATAGCAGCTGCTTGAAATAAAAGCAGTTAGATAAGCAATCTGGTGTGTTGCTCACCCAAAGTTCCAAAACTAAACATATACAAAGGTTTGTTTGGATCCTTTTTTCAATAAATCATTTTTTTGTAAGCTTTGAAATGACATCACACTCAAGCGTTAATGTTTTCCAGTGATGAAGACATGGATGTCTCTTGGTATGGGGGTAACTTTGAGCACCTTTATCTCCTGAATGTTTTGGCATTCAGGTCCAAAGAGTCACTTTCTGACCACTTCATCCATGGGCAAACATGTATGGAATGTTTTGTTTAAACCAAAAGGGATGCTGTCAAATAGTGATTGAATTCAATTGGATTTAACAGATAATATCCGAAGAAATTGAAATAGAAACAAACGTACAACAAACAAAAGTAGTTTGCTGTCATTTCATCTGCTTGATGTGATTGTGAATTAGCTTTAGTTGGCTAGCTGGCAAAGAAGAAGTAGCTAGCCTGCATAGCTACATGGGAATTTAGCATAGTAACCATTGAAAATAGAGCTTGCCAGCTTGTAGTCCTAAAAAACATAAATGAGTTAGCATTTTCTACCTCTGGTTGGTTCGCCATAGAAAGCAATAGTAATGGCGTCTTTTTGTAGGCACTAACGGAGGTTAACGCCGCCATGGCTGGTTGTCCAAAGACTATGGGGAAATTAATTGGGGTTCTGGAAGGTTTCTCGATAAACTCAGAAAATAAGGTCTGTGGTAAACACAAGCTTCGGAGATCGTATATGTTTTGTTCTGTGAGATAATGTCCATCAGCAACACTACATTTTTTGTGAAGTTTTAAGCATTTATGAATCACATAAAGGATTCATAATTCATAAAAATACTGATAACTGACTGATATTATCTTACAGAACACAATGTATAATATATTCTAAGCCTGTGTTAACCTCAGACCTTATTTTCAACATTTATCCTAAAAACCCATTATTTTCCCATGAATTTCCCCATGCTGTGGGATTATTTAAGATACTGTTTGAAGAGGTAGGGTTTCAGATGGTTTCGGAAGATGGGGAGGGACTCTGTAGTCCTAGCTTCAGGGGGAAGCTGGTTCCACCATTGGAGTGCCAGGACAGAGAAGAGCTTGGACTGGGCTGAGCGGGAGCTGACCTCCTGTAGTGGTGGGAGGGCCAAAAGACTAGAGACCAGTACTCGGGTTGGGGTGTACGGTTTGAGCATAGCCTGAAGGTAGGGAGGGGCAGTTCCTCTTGCTGCTCCGAAGGCAAGTACCATTGTCTTGTAGTGGATGAGAGCCTCGACTGGAAGCCAGTGGAGTATGTGGAGGAGCGGGGTGACATGGGACAACTTGGGAAGGTTGAACACCAGATGTTTCCCTTCCATTTTTAGGGCAACAAAGTGGTGAGCTCTATTCCTATGTAAGAAATGAATGGGGAAAATAATGGTGTTTTGGGATATACAGTGGCAAGCACAAGTATGTGAACCCTTTAGAATTACCTGGATTTCTGCATTAATTGGTCATAAAATTTGATCTGATCTTGATTTAAGTCACGACAATAGACAAACACTGTCTGCTTAAACTAATAACACACAAACAATTTTATGTTTTCATGTCTTTATTGAACACACCATGTAAACATTCACAGTGCAGGGTGGTCCGTCTGATAAGGTAAGCTTTCCCACAAGGTTATGGCTAGCGAAGTAGCTAGCTAGGACACCGGTACATACTGTTCTTCGCCCCTGTCTGTCCTTTGCCCACTGCTTTCTCACAGTTCTGGTAACGTTAAGGCTAGTGGTGGGAAAAGTATTCAGTAAAGACACCTTAATAGAAAATGACTTAAGTCAAATTAAAAGTCCCCCAGTAAAATACAATTTGAGTAAAAGTCTAAAAGTATCTGGTTTTAAATGTACTTAAGTACAGTGGTGGAAAAAGTACTCAATTGTCATACTTGAGTAAAAGTACAACGTAAAATTATTAAGCAAACCAGATGATGACACGATTATCTTTTTTATTTTTTATTTATTCAGACGGGCACATTCCAACACTCAGACATAATTTACAAATGCACCATTTGTGTTTAGTAAGTCTGCCAGATCAGAGACAGTAGGGATGACAATGCGTTATATTGATATTTAATTGGACCATAATTCTTCCCTGCCAGAGCATTTGAAATGCAACGAGTACTTTTTGGTGTCACGGAAAATGTATGGGAGTAAAAATTACATATTTTTTAGGAATGCAGTGGAGTAAAAGTCAAAGTTGTAAAAAATATAAATAATAAAGTAAAGTACAGATACAAAATATTACTTAAGTAGTACTTTAAAGTATTTTTACTTAAGTACCTTACACCACAGGTTACGGCGAGGGAAGTAGCTAGATTGCTAACTAGGTAGGACACGGTACACAGTGTCTTTCGCCGTCCGCCTGGTGAGCACTGCTTTCCCGCAGTTCTGTTAACATTACGGCGAGGGAAGTAGCTAGGTAGCTAGGTGTAGCCAACCCAACTTGCGTGGTACTACCCTCACCGTATTAGCCTCGTTATTGCTATTTTATTGTGTTACTATTTTTTAAAACTCTGCATTGTTGTTGAGAAAGGGCTTGTAAGTAAGCATTTCACAGTTAGGCCTACACCTGTTGTATTCATGTAACAAATAAAATTGATAACTGCGGGAAAGCAGTGTACCGGTTTCCTAGCAAGCCAGCAGCTTCAATGGCAGTGGTCACGACATGCAGTGACCAGGACCGGTGTTACGGGCCGACCTTAGGGGACATGGCCCTAGAGCTTGACATGGGAGTGAAAATAGATTCTTGTCCCCTATTGTCCTGTCAAATATTTCCCATTCTGTCCTGATCCGCAACAGTTCTATAACCCCAGAACTTTCACATTTTTACACGCAGAAATCAGAAATAACTTCCTCTGTTAGCTGCTCGTCTGTCTGCCCACCGCTCTGTAATGGGAGTAGCCATACGTTCACGAGACAGTTGCCTGCCCTGTACACACAGCTGATAACAACCACATTACGAGATTTTGGCAATGAAGGCAGCCCTTCTAAATACCCAGAGTCAGATGAACTCTATTCCTCTCTTGAAGGCATCATCATTTAGTGACATACAGTATGTTGGCATCTGAGGTAAAGTAGTGGTCATAGCATCTGAGGTAAAGTAGTGGTTATGGCATCTGAGGTAAAGTAGTGGTCATGGCATCTGAGGTAAAGTAGTGGTCATGGTATCTGAGGTAAAGTAGTGGTCATGGCATCTGAGATAAAGTAGTTGTCATGGCATCTGAGGTAAAGTAGTGGTCATGGCATCTGAGGTAAAGTAGTGGTCATGGCTACAACTGGAGCGAGGCGCGAGCCGACACAAGAGTAATTTCATTTTTTAAATATTTTTTAATAATGTAAACTATTTTAGGCCTTCACACAGTTCTTTTTTTTCTGAAATGCTCCACACATTACACATTTCTACCCCCCCCACCCCCCAAAAACTATGTTTATAACTATTCCTTTACTGCCGTTCCTGTGGACTGTTGATCCTGTCACATCCCATCGCGCACTTGACTCCAGAACAAGCCTGGGCAACTCCAGTCCTCGGGGGTTGGTGTTACACTTTTCCCCCGGTCCCTAGCAAACACACCTGCTTTTATACTAATTGCCTTTTTAATTGAAGATCATGATTAGTTGATTATTGGAGTCAGGTGTGTTAGCTGGGGCTAGGGCAAAAAGTGTGACACCAATCAGGCCCCCGAGGACTGGAGTTGCTCAGGCCTGCTCTAGAACTTGACTCCCATTCCTACCGGAATCCCGTAAGACCCGCAATGAAACATGAGAATCCTGTTCCCTTGTCAACCTCTAGCCCCCCCCCTACCATACCTCTTTGCTCGTCCGAATAACATATTTAAATATTGATAATTTCTTTGACCAAGTCACACACTGACAGAAAGATGCATCAATCTCAGATAAAGCATCTGAGCGAGCGAAACAGCGCCCCTCTGTCTCAGTATGTGTAGCACAATGTATCTGATGCTGTCTGGACAAAAAGAGTAGTGCATGTCATAATAATTTTGACCAGACAGCATCAGATACATTGGTTACATAAAGTAAGACAGAGAGGCACTGTTTCGCTCGCTTGGATGCTTTATCAAATCAAATTTTATTTGTCACGTGCTCCTAATAAAACAGGTGTAGACCTTACCGCGAAATGCTTACTTACAAACACTTAACCAACAATGCAATTCAAGAAAATATTTACTAAATAAACTAAAGTATAAATAGTCAAATAAAAATAAAAAGTAACACAATGAAAATAACATATATATACAGGGGGTACCGGTATCGAGTCAATGTACGGGGGTACAGGTTAGTCGAGTTATTTTATACATGTAGGTAGGAGTAAAGTGACTGTGCATAGATAATAAACAGCAGCAGTGTAACAATAAAGTGGTGAGAGGAGCGTGTCAATGTAAATAATCCGGTGGCCATTTGATTAGTTGTTCAGCAGTCTTATGGCTTGGGGATAGAAGCTGTTAAGGAGCCTTTTTGTCCTAGAATAGTCGCTCTGGTACTGCTTTCCATGCGGTAGCAGAGAGAACAATCTATGACTTGAGTGACTGGAGTCTTTGACAATTGTTTGGGCCTTCCTCTGACATCGCCTAGTATATAGTACCTGGATGTCAGGAAGCTTGGCCCTAGTGATGTACTAGGCGGTACGCACTACCCTCTTACGGTTAGATGCCGAGCAGTTGCCATACCAGGCGGTGATGCAACCAGTCTTCTGAGATTGATGTGTCTTTCTGTCTGCGCTTTTTGTCAAATAAATGATCAATATTTAAATATTTTATTCAGACGGGCTAAGAGGTATGGTAGGGCGGGCTAGAGGTTGACACAGGAACAGGACTTTCTCCGTTGATATAGTTTCAGTCACTTGCGAATTGAAGGGAAGTTGGCGGGTGCACAATGCACTGTTAGGATGTTAGGATGCTGGAATTATTTTGGATGAAAGTGTGAAGGTAACCCTCTTTTTGAAGTGATATGTTTGACAATCAGGTGAAAACATCTTGACTGGTTGTATTCATGCCCCAGTAGCCCTTTCCTACAGTCAAATGACCTAGTGGGTGGGATGGATAGGATGTTAATGAGGGGGATGTTAATGGGTGGGATGTTAATGGGTGGGATGGGTAGGATGTTAATGGGTGGGATGTTGATATTCATTCATATTCAATCATATTTTTCATAATTAATAAACTTTTCTTTTTTTTACGTCAAAAATCCAATGTTTCTATTTCCAACAGTTTTGTTATATTTCAGTCTTCTGTGATGTTTATTAAGTGTAATATTGCATTGCAAACTCAAAATGCAATACATTTCAACTCTATATCTGACATGGTACAGGTGTCATCTTTTATTTAAGCACATAACAATGTGTGTGAGGTTTATACTTTTGTTTCAAAGTAGATCTGTTGAAGACTATCAAGAAACACTCTGTGTGACCCTGATTTACCCCACTGCAGTAAAAGGTTAAAAGACAATACATGTTTACAGTTAAATTATACATCTTTACAATAAAACCAATCAAATAAAAACACAATCAAATGCCAGTCCAACTGATTCATTTTGGCACCAGTCCTGGAAGTGGCGCTTAATCGGCGCGGCATGTAGTAGCCGCGGTCCGCAGATAGACCCTACACATTTTGGCTTCAGAATCACAGAACTAATCGCAGGCTTTTGCCCGTGCTATTTTGTATAGTGGAGGGGTGAAATAGTTTTTTTTACTCAATACGTTTTTTATGTATGTTGGCAACTATTTTATAAAAGCAATAAGGTCCTCGAACCCAGGAATTATTGAGAATAACACCCTCCTAAGGGCCGTTTCCCTGGTCCTTGGCTTCACCTCGGGAGCTATTCACACAATAATTCCTGGGTTCTTATGCCTTATTGCCTAATTAAGCAGAAGTCCGAGAGTTTGGCTGGAGTAGTGACAGTTAACTCTACATTACATGAGATGTCTCACAAATTAGTTTATTTATGAGCTGAAATGCCATGGGAAAAAAAATCTGCAAAAATGTGAGAGAGGTTTAAGTGATACTGTATATCGGTCTGTGATGTCTTTCTGCTCCATGTTATTCTTTGTGTGTATGTTTCCTTGTTTTCATTTCCAATTTCAGAATGTTTTCCTAGCGCTCTCGCCCCCCTCTGTTAACAAAGGGCAGTCCTTGACAACCAAGGCTATTTAAACGTTGGAGAATGGCAGTGTGGCTGAAAGAGTGAAATTGAAGGCTGTCACCCCAGTAGGGCGACAACACTTTATCATTGCACACATCTACAGTATGTTTCCTACACACGGAAATACTGTGGAGAAGCCTCTGTCTGTTACCGTATGTTTTCATAGTACAGTACTTCAACTACAACGTACACTGAGTACACCAAAAACTCCAAGGCCACGACTCCACACGTTATTGGTGCACGGGCCAGCTGTTTGTTCACTCACACCTGCCCACAATTGTTAATAACCCATACGCAACTGCCCGACCATACACTGACTGTACAAAACATTGTACACCTGCCCCTTCCTTTGCCCTCAGAACAGCCCCAATTCATCAGGGCATTGACACTACAAGGTCTTCGAAAGCGTTCCACAGGGATGCTCGCTCATGTGGACTCCAATGTTACCCACAGTTGTGTCAAGATGGCTGGATGCCCTTTGGGTGGTGGACCATTCGTGATTTAACACTGGAAAATGTTGAGCGTGAAAAACCCAGCAGCGTTGCAGTTCTTGACACAAACCGGTGCGCCTGGCACCTACTTACATACCCCCTTCAAAGGCACTTAAATATTTTTTCTTGCCCATTCACCCTCTGAATCGCACACATGTCTCAATTGTCTCATCTACACTGATTGAAATGGATTTAACAAGTGACATTAATAAGGGATCATAACTTTCACCTGGATTCACCTGGTCAGTCTACTCTATGCCATGGAAAGAGCAGGTGTTCTTAATGTTTTGTGTACTCAAGGTACTTGTATGGGCCATTATACAAGGACATTTGTATTGTATAATGGCACACAATGATGGTGACAGTGGACAGGTAATGAGTCTTTGGGTCACACAACACAACGTTGACATGCTAATATATTGCCTATATTTCATAAACTGAAATGCCCTGCGTCACAGAGACATAGAAAAGGTCTTGTTGGTACATGTCAGAGACACCAAGGAAAGTGCCTACTCCAGTACAGGGGGGAGATGAATAATGAGGATGGGAGACGGCGACAGAAACAAATTGGCCACTGAGGGAGCTGAAGGTCAGAGGACCCCAAGTCTTTACTCAGCCCCTCCGCCTGGGGGTAGTAGTGTTGTAGACTGGGACCTCCATGCTCTCCATCTGTGGTCTCCTGTGTCTCCCATGTAATTACATCACACAAGCATACTGTTGAAACTTTCCAATTAGCCAAATGTCATGAGTCATGAATGAGCTGTTCTAGCTCCAAGGCTATGGCTCCATGGAATCATATTTCAAAGGTTTAGTCCGCACGTAAGTGGTGTGCTGCTCAGCTGTTTGTACACCAGCACCCGCCCACAATTGCTAATAACCCATCCGCAACTGCCCGACTATACGCTGACTGTACAAAACATTAAGAACACCGTCCTAATAATGAGTTGCACACCCGATCTCAGAACAGCCTCAATTCGTCGGGGCATGGACTCTAATAGGTGTTGAAAGCGTTCCACAGGAATGCTGGCCCATGTTGACTCCAATTCTTCCCACAGTTGTGTCAAGTTGGCTGAATGTCCCTTTGGGTGGTGGACCATTCTTGATACACACAGGAAACTGTTGAGCGTGAAAAACCCAGCAGCGTTGCATTTCTTGACACAAACCGGTGTGCCTGGCACCTACTACCATACCCTGTTCAAAGGCACTTACATATTTTGTCTTGCCCATTCACCCTCTGAATGGCACACATACACAATCCATGTCTCAATTGTCTCAAGGCTTAAAAATCCTTCTTTAACCTGTTTCCTCCCCCTCATCTACACTGATTGAAGTGGATTTAACAAGTCACATCAAAAAGGGATCTTAGCTTTCACCTGGATTCACCTGGTCATTCTATGTCATGGAAAAAGAAGGTGTTCGTCATGTTTTGTACTCTCATTGTATGTGATAAAGTGATAAAGATTTCCTTTGCCAAATTTCCAAATGACATCAGTGTGACCGGTTGCAAATAAATCAAATCTGTGAAAATGACCCAACATGTTTCTGATATGATTTCAGTTTGGCTGATGTGGTTGAAATACTAGCAGGTTTCATGATGCTGATAAAGATAGCACCTCAACAGATGATATCTAACTGCACATTCGCATTCTCTCAAGATGCTGAAAGTCATAAGTCCTATTTCTCCACTCCTGTACCCGAGTAAAAATGTAGCATATCATTTGGTGTATCATTTTACTGCAAGAAAATTAAATTAATTCTGCAAGAGTTAATATTAAGGGTCTGTGAGAAGTTCTAGACCTACAGTCTATAGTGTCCAGATTTCTGTTTTCGTTGAACCCATCTGAACAGTAGGCTACAGTTCCCTTGACATGCCATAGGCCTTTTTCAAGTCCCCGTCTTGTGACTGTTGAATTTGTATAGCCCTCACAATCATCACACATAACATAGCCTGCTATCATCCTCTTTTACAACTTCACCAAATCTTTCTCAAACATGACTTTTCTGGCCCTCCCTTCTCTTTATTTCCAACTCTCCAATTCACAGCTTTATCTCAAATTGAATTAAACTCCAATATTGTATTTCTTGCCTCTGTGGATCGACGTTAACGTTTTCTGCCCGATCGACAAAGAAAATAAAGATAAATCCCGAGTAGGTGTTCTAAAACGCTCGACTGGTAGTGTATAACACGATTAAATAAAACTCCTCCCTCCTTTGGCTATCTTTGGTTATGTTACCCTGACCGTTGCTTTCTCTGCCTCTTTTCCAGTTGAAAGTTTTGGTACATTCATTCCAGCAACATAGCACTCTGCATCCCAGTGCTGGTTTACCTCTGAAGCTAAGCGTAGTTGGTAATGGTCGGTCCCTGGATGCGAGACAAGATGCAGCTGGAAGTAGTGAAAATAAGCATGTGAAAAATAAACGCGTGGGCAAGAAATGTCACATTTCAAGAAGGAAAAACACTTGAAAAATGTGAAACTTCACACAGAGCTAAAAACCACGTCTGACTCGTGAAACTTGCAACAAAACCAATTTGAAAACCACATTTTTTTTAATGTGTTTTTCTTTCATGTTTTCTTTTATAAGTGAGACATTATTCCTTCCGTATCTGTCATCAGAGTTGTGTTGCTCTCTGATTGGCCAGTAAGAACAGCCAAGCTTAGCCCAGGGAGATGTATGTGACAGAGGCTGGAGCCAACAGTGGTTTGAACATTTGCAGTACTAATGTGATCTCATACAGCAGTTGTTTCATTAGGTGTAGCGAGTACAGTATATGAAGAATGGAGATGAAAGGCATGGATTCCCCAGGAAAAGCCACCATAACCCTTAAAATCAATACAATTGCATTTCTGTATGGTCTGAATGGACGAAATGTCTGAAATGTAATCATCACTGAATTTACATGCATTTACAAAAGTCCATAAAGACGACGGAAAATAACTAGAAAAAAGGAGAGAATCATCATCGTCATCCTCACCATCTGTCGTTGTATATCCCCAAATTGCCAATGCTAGAGCTGCGTTATGGCTGATCAGCCTCTGAGTGTTCAACCTGTGTTGTCTTGGTAAATGGATGACTGACATTTCCTCCAGTAAGTAAATGTGTTCTGGTGCAGGAACAGGGAGGGGAGACTGAAGGGATAGATGCATCAAAAAAGTTGCCATCATTCTTTTATTTTCCCATTAGCTCTGACTAAGACTGATTTAGCACGGAGACGCTTGAGAGAGGGAGACCGAGTATCGTTCTTTATGTGCACCTCGTCTCTGATTCTGTTAAGTGTGTATTCTGCTAACGTGCTACTTATGAGTGCATGCACATAATGCCCTAATCAGTTAACATTTCTCACATGAGGAGAATGCTTTGCACCATCAACTCACATGCACAGCACAGAGACTCATGGTTGATTCCACATACACGTTTTATTTGCATCGTAGGGTTGAAAAATGAACGGCCACACTGTACGTGCCTGAGTATTTCTGAGGGCAGACCGGATCTGGCAGGTACAGAGTCTTTACAGGTGAAGCCAATACAAAGAACAACCAGAAAAGAACAAAGAAGTGAATCAAAACACTGCATTGTGAAGCTAGCAACCAGCTGCCCTCCGTGACTGGTTACAGCGTTGAGGATATGCTGATTAAGCGAGGGGCTCACTATTCCTCACTAACCCTGATGAGTGTCACCGGTGTGTTGCCAGGGTCGTAGATAGGGGCCACATTATACTGCACCGGTAGGATTAAAACAGACGGCCATCATATCTATGATGGGTGTATTATTTGAATCTAATTGCATATAGTTGTTAATCATGTTTACCAGTCACTGACAACTATGAAAACCCGGTCTGGGATTAGCTAGTCATCTCAAGGCCAACATCTCTTTATCTTATTTTGTTCCCATGGGCAACACTGACAGAGTCCATCTGTGCACACAGCTGTCCCCACCTGACCACACACCTGAGTGGCGCTCTGTTGGCCCAACGCCTCCCTATCAACAACTAGCTGCCGCCCTTCGCCTCTGCCCTTTGCATCTACGCTTTAAATGTTACACGTAGATGGTTTCACCTTTTATCGATTATTCTGAACAGTCATTCATTTTTGGAATCCAAGTACCGCTGCCTCACTGTCATGGGAATATACTCTATGGGAAACGGACTGCCAAGCAGTACAATGCACACTGGCCAGATCATCCTCACAAACCACCGCAGATTTGAACAAGAAGAAGAAAAAAAAACATCACATCTTAATGTTTTCTATGTGGCCATTTTTTTTTTTTAAACATTATATCTCTCAATACATCTGTGTCTCTGAAAAGCATGTGCTGTCATATATTATCTATTAGGTTCTATTATAGACACTCCTCCGCTTCATTCTTCTTTCAGCTCAGCTGATGACTTTGTGCTTATTATCACCCAACGCTCTGTGCAAAGTAAACAATACAGTAGTTTCATCAAAATAAAATCATTATTTCAAGCATTTATGAAAAACGAATGTGGCACCACAAGTCCATCAACTCACAATGTAAAATTACAAGTAAAAGAGACAACTTCAATGGCAGATTTTGGCTTGCATAGTGAAGCAAAACAAGAGAAAAACTGAAAATACAAAACCTATTTACAAAGAAATGCAAGTCCTTTCACTTTCATGAGTCAATAGCTTAACTGTAGTGATTTTACTTCATTAATGTAGAGTGACTTACTGTACATCTTGTGACATGAAACAGGAGGGGCAAGTGACATACAGAATATTATATTGGAAGGAAGGATGAAAGTAACACTGTAAAAAGAACACTGTGAGACGTGTCTGTGTGTCTGTACATCACATTTACATCTCTGCGTTTCCCTCACACTCTTTCCACTTCCTGACATTTCTCCATCCTCCGTCCTGTAGCATTTGGAGAGAGGAAATCTCATTGCACTTATAGACAGGCAGCACTGGAGGGTCCGACTCATCACAAAGACTCTGCAAGAGGAAGACACAGAGATCCGAAATCAAAGTGTCAATCTCAGGTGATCATTTGTCACAAATTCCTCACTTAATGTGGCACCACAAGTCCATCAACTCACAATGTAAAATTACAAGTAAAAGAGACAACTTCAATGTCAGATTTTGGCTTGCATAGTGAAGCAAAACAAGAGAAAAACTGAAAATAAGTCCTTTCACTTTCATGAGTCAATAGCTTTAACATCAATGTAGAGTCATTTCCTGTACATCTTGTGACATGAAACAGGAGGGGCAAGTGACATACAGAATATTATATTGGAAGGAAGGATGAAAGTAACACTGTAAAAAGAACATTGCGAGACGTGCCTGTGTGTCTGTACATCACATTAAACAGCTCTGCGTTTCCCTCGCTCTCTTAAACAATTTGCCGCTGTGGACATATTAGTCAGGAGAAGCTAGATACGTACATCGTTCTCCGTAGTTCTGCTCGGTGCTGTTGGGAGGCGGGTGGCCATTGTGGCTGTTGTGTGGGTGGTCAATGCCAGCCCCAGCCCTGTGGCGGGCCCTGCCCAGGGTGCCCATGTTGGCGGGTGTGCCGCTCCAGGAGGCCATGTGCTGCCGCTCCAGCGTGGAGACCATACACTCCTCAGGGGGGTCCGAGCCTCCGGCCGCCCATGAACCATGCAGCCTGGCCCCCACACTGTTGACCTGCTCTGGGGCAGGAGAGGCTGCTGAGGAGAGAGGATGACAAGAGGCTCAGATTAACACTGCCATTAACCTTCGGGGTAATACACAGACTTTGTAATCAAGGATGGACCAGTGGGTCATATCATAGGGATCAGTATGGCTAATAAGCTCGTTAACAACCACAGTCAACAAAGAAGCTCCTATCCACCTTCCTCATCTCCCCCCCCACGTCCTACCATCTGTGGGGGTGTCTCTCCGTCTAGGCAGCGTCCCAACAGTTTCTGCCCGGGGTTTGCGTCCAGTGTGCGTGGCCTTCTGGTGACCGAGGCTCTGTGTGCCCAGAGCACTGCTCTCTGTGGAGCCTGAGCTACCTGGCCGACCCCGCTGTGAGTACCCTTTACCTACATGGGGTGAAGGAGAGAGCACAGGGACACGGGCACAGTGATTTAGAGAGATGCACAACATCCCTAATCAGTTTAGATTTGCAATCAATGACTTATCACAGCTTTTGCACTGATAAGCTCTATATTAGAAATTATGCAGTGAAAGTACTAAAATGAATACGAGTATGAAAAAATACTACTTTGTAAATCAAATTAACTGAGGACAGGAAGAGAGGAGATGCTTCTATACCTACATTGCTTGCTGTTTGGCATTTTAGGCTGAGTTTCTGTATAGCACTTTGTGACATCAGCTGATGTAAGAGGGGGGACATCGCTGCAATAAACTTTCCTCGATAAGATTGTTGGTGTGGGCAGTACGGATAAACTACTCTCACATCTTGACAATTCAAGCTAAAGGATAAGACGTGGTTGTAATTACTGGCTCCCATCCTAAATGCATTGGCCTTTTCAATCTGTGTGTGTTGGCCCGGTCTCTGGGGGAGAGGAGACAGAGGAGAGACCTTTGTAGAGATAAGCTGATCTAGCATAGCCTTCTCCCCACAGAGGTAACACAGCAGATTACTGCACACCATCAACTTGATCACAGAAACAGCACATACTGTATATCAGCAGAGTCCCCTGTGTCTCAGCTAGCATGCCTTAATGTTCCATCATCTCCCAGAAAACTGACTAGGACTGAACCGTGGTTTCACTCTCCTTCACCACACAGACTAGGGGTCGACAATATAACATTAATCTTGCCCTCTGGATCTGAAGTCGCCTCACCTTGTCCCTTCTCCCCAACTCATTCACTTTGTTTTTATAACATTAGAGAGACTGAAAGAAGAAGTGTTTAGACAATATGGTCATACCCTTGAAATGGCAGTGAGAGTTTGAAACAAAAAGCCCAAATGAGATGTCACAGAGAAAAGACAGCTTCCATCTGAAATCAAATAACTAACTAGTTGTAATGTTTCTGTTCTTCCATGGAGATGGATTTCACTCATGTGTGTGCACCAGATTGCAAAAAATTGTTCCTTTCTTTCCCTTTCATAGAATGTTATTTTTTTCAAATTAATGAGTCTGAATATCACATTATGAAACCATCAGTCTTGAGTATGACACGGTATGGTTGAGAAAATTGGATATCAAAAAGCTGTCAGTCAAAACTGCATAATGTGCAGTCAAAACGGCAAAGCATTTTACTCTCCATAAGTGGGTTACTGAATAAAACCATTGATATTGCCAATTTACTCACTGCTCCCAAATCTTTGACTTCCTGCTCAATGTAAAGATGTGTGCACCTGACTGCCATGAAAAAAAAAGTTTGTTGTTGAAATGTTTGGTGTTAAGTTTCACATATACATTTTTCATCGTTTTTTCCCTCGTGAAGAAAATACATTCCCGACATGTAACAAGTTTTTTTCCCACACGTTTATTTTGAACCACTTCCAGCCACATCTGGTCTCCCATCTAGGGACTGACCAATACCAACGCTGCTTCGCTTCAGAAGCAAACCAGCAGTGGGATGCAGAGTGCTATGCTGCTGGAAAGAATGTACCAAAACTTTCAACTGGAAAAAAGGCAGAGAAAGCAAAGGCCAGGGTAACATAACCAAAGATAGGGAAAATTGCACAAAAGAGGGAAGCGTTTTATTTAATTGCGTTATCATAACAAATGTTTCAGTGTTTTTTTGTTTTCTGCATCCATTTACAATTCATTTGTTTTTGCATTTAAAAATTATTTGCTTGCAATATTTTGTTTTGCTATTAATAATTTGTGGTTCATGTTTTGATTTAAATATCATTATTTTTGTTTGCAATACTCAGAATTTTGTTCTCGACTTCAGATGTTTTGCTTGATATTAATGCCACAAAAGTAATTCACTCCCTAGAGGATTGCACCATATAATAACACCATTACTCTAAGTTTAAGTTTAAGGAGTTTAAGCATATATATCCACATCTAACTGCCTGTAGCTCAGGCCCTGAAGCAAGGATATGCATATTCTTGATACCATTTGAAAGGAAACACTTTGAAGTTTGTGGAAATGTGAAAGGAATGTAGGAGAATATAAAACATTAGATCTGGTAAAAGATAATATGTACCATCATCTTTGAAATGCAAGAGAAAGGCCATAATGTATTATTCCAGCCCAGGTGCAATTCAGAAGTGGAAGTGCACAGTTTTAGACTGATCCAATGAACCATTGCATTTCTGTTTAACCTTTTGTGTGTGGGGGGGGGGCAGTATTTTCGTTTTTGGCTAAAAAACATACCCATTTGAAACTGCCTATGTCTCAGCCCCAGAAACTAGAATATGCATATAATTCTCAGATTAGGATAGAAAACACTCTAAAGTTTCTAAAACTCAAAAAATATTGTCTGTGAGTATAACAGAACTGATATTGCAGGCGAAAACCCGAGGAAAATACAATCAGGAAGTGCCTCTTATTTTGAAACCTCTCTGTTCCTATGCATGCCTATCCTCCATTTAAAGGGATATCAACCAGATTCCTTTTTCTATGGCTTCCCTAAGTTGTCAACAGTCTTTAGACATAGTTTCAGGCTTTTATTTTGAAAAATGATCACATTGCGGAAGTGGATAATTGGGGGCTCTCAGAGTGAGTTTTGCTGTTTTGGTGTTATTGACAAACCTACACACCCGGTACATATATTATCGAATATATATTTTAAAAACAACCTGAGGATTGATTATAAAAAACGTTTGACATGTTTCTGTGGACATTATGGATATTATTTGGAATAAACGTCTGCGTTGTCGTGACCGCTCTTTCCTGTGGATTTCTGAACATAACGCGACAAACAAACTAAGGTATTTTGGGTATAAAAATAATCTTTATGGAACAAAAGGAACATTTGTTGTGTAACTGGGAGTCTCATGAGTGAAAACATCCGAAGATCATCAAAGGTAAACAATTAATTTGATTGCTTTTCTGATTTGTGACCTAGCTACTTAATGCTTAGTGTACATAATGTTTTGTTATGCTATCGATAAACTTACACAAACGCTTGGATTGCGTTCGCTGTAAAGCATAATTTCAAAATCTGAGATGACAGGTGGCTTAACAAAAGGCTAAGCTGTGTTTTGCAATATTGCACTTGTGATTTCATGAATATTAATATTTTTTTGTAATATTATTTGACTGTGGCGCTATGCTATTCAGCAGTTGCTGACGAAAATGATTGAGTAGCGTCAAGAAGTTAAAATGTTGTATCAGGACTGCCCAAATGTGCCTAATTTGTTTATTAATAACGTTCATGTTCAAAACTGTGCACTCTCCTCAAACAATAGCATGTATTCTTTCACTGTAATAGCTACTGTAAATTGGACAGTGCAGTTAGATGAACAAGAATTTAAGCTTTCTGCCAATATCAGATATGTCTATGCCCTGGGAAATGTTCTTGTTAATTACAAATGCGGGACAAGCGCAGAATAGTGGACAGACTAATATATATATATATATAACAATTGGGGGGCAGGTTAATTGCTCAAGTTCAAATGGTGACATAGCAATCCTTAGTTGCTACATCCATATACTTAAAAATTAATGATATGCTCCAATTGATTCTTGAAGAATATAATGTATAAATGCCTCATGAGCTTAGTTCATCTGTCATACCCCATCAGAACCCAAAATATAAGCTTGATTTACTCTGTTTGTAAACTCCTTAAGGATCGGTGGGTCCCCTGCGGGACGGTTGAGCTAACGTAGACAAATGCGATTGTTCTGCGAATGTCCCGCAAAATCGTTCTCTGGTCCCACATTTGTGCTTTTTAGATGTGGGTCACCCTATTTCCACGCGTGGAAACAATGCTGCTGTAACATTTTAGCACCATCTTTTCACATGAGGAGAATAACATTCTTTCAACCACACATGTGAATCTGCAATTCCACATGTGAAAGCAAGATTCTCACAGTTGGGAGTTATCTTTTACATGTGAAACAGCTAATAAAATGTTCACATGTGAACTTGCAATTCCACATGTGAAAGCAAGATTCTCACAGTTGGGAGTTATCTTTTACATGTGAAACAGCTAATAAAATGTTCACATGTGAACTTGCAATTCCACATGTGAAAGCAAGATTCTCACAGTTGGGAGTTATCTTTTACATGTGAAACAGCTAATAAAATGTTCACATGTGAACTTGCAATTCCACATGTGAAATTGAGATTTTCATGTGGAGTTTTCTTACAAATTTGAATTTCACTTTCAAATGTTGAATTGCAAGTTGAAAAAAAGTATTAAAAAACAATTACATTTAAAAATCTAATTTGCAGTTTCATATTTGAAAAATTTCAGATGGAAAAATCTCATTTTCACATGTGGAATTGCAAATTCACATGTGAAAAACAATAAAATGTGGACGTTTTTCACATATGAACCTGCAAATTAGATTTCACATGTGATTGATTTTCATTTATGAACTTGAAATTCCATATGTGAAGGTATTCTCCTCACATGTGAAAAGGTGGTGTTAATATGGTTTCACGTGTGAAATTTAAGCTCAACATGTGAAAAGAGCTATTTCAAATGTGAAACTGCAAATTTAACATGATCCGTGTGTGTTTGAAGGGCATGATCCGTGTGTGTTTGTGTGTGCGTGTGCGTGCATGTGTGTCTCACCTGAGCCCTCCAGGTTGTCCATGCTGAGTCCAGCAGTGTAGTCAAAGCCACAGAGCTGACGTGACACTCCGTAGCCTTCATCCTCCTCTTCTTCCTCACACTGGAGGTTGGTCCCCAAGTCAGACCCCAGCGTGCTAGACACATAGCCCATCGGAGGGACAGGGGCCTTGGGTGGGTGTGGGCTGCCCTTCATATGCCTGTATAGAACATGAGGGAACATGTTATGTCACTGAGACAGGAAACTGAGCAGTAGATAAAGACACTAACAGACAGGACGTAAAGGCTAAAACACAAATCCCTGAACAACCAAATGCCAGAGTGCAGTACTAGGGCCTCGTTCAGCATTGGTGAGTGTTTGTGTGGGAGATTGAATTCATTATTTTCGCTTCACAACTATGTGCAAATCCCTTCCGCGACACTCGTGCTAGCACTAACACAATGGACTGGTAATTGTCTGGGTGAAGGGAGAAGAATGGCAGGGTTGGGCAGGGCTGTCAGTAACGTGTCTGTTTTCTCCCCCCACCGCTGTCCCCTCCGATGCCTTGCCCCATGCCTCGTCCCACTATGGAGGAGACGCATATGTAATTAGCAGCTCTTCTTCCTGTTGTCAGAGCAGCACGCTAGGCCAAAACCCATCATTACCCCTCAACACGCGTTCCTACCGACATGACCCGCTTCCCAATGCCTGTTACACGTTAGAGGTGTAATCAATGAAGGGATGTTTTTATCGCTCACATGAAACATGAAACCAGGGGTTAGGATGACATGCCTAAATACCACACCGATATAAAACACTCAACAAGACTATTGGCTATTGATATGCAAAATATCTAGCTCAGTTCTAGAGAACGACAGCTCATTCATTCACAGTGCAAAGCAGAAATTGCCAGGTGAATGTCTCATGATTGAAATATCATAGGCAATTTAGACAAATTTAACAAGTACCGGTGGCAATTCAAAAGAACACAAAGTACAGTACTTATCTGTTCATTTCACAGTGGAAAGTGGATACATAATGCATCCAAAACATGCAGCAAGGGCAATTGTTGTATCATATCATGTGCCTGACTCCACAGAGGCTTTGAGAAGAGACTACATAGAAAGTAAAGAGTTATTGTCCAAAGGAAGGAAGAAATCCATTGACAGATCCACAGTAATTTCTCTCCTCCTCACCATGTCTGTTTGGCCACTTCATACTGGTAGGCTCTGGTCAGCTCATCCAGGTGGGCCTGCAGCATGGACTGCATCTCCTCGTGGTGGGTGGAGCTTAGGGAGGAGGATGACGGTTGGCTGTAGGTAGCTGCTGCCGGGGAAGAGGCCACTCCCCTGAGGGGCGGTGTGGGCACTCGCTCCTCCTCTAGATCGTTGTCCAATCCCTGGTGAAGATAAGTCTGGACAGGAAGGGGCGGGGCCCAGCTGTCACTGTCATACCTACAATAAGTAGGGAATGAGAATGTCAGTAATTCAGGCTAGAATCTAAAACCTTATACTGTGGATGTGTGTGTATATGGCTATGTTTACACAGGCAGCCCAAAGTCTTTTTTTTTTACCACTAATTGGTCTTCGGACCAATCAGATCAGCTCTGAAAAAGATCTGATGTGATTTGTCAAAAGACCAATTAGTGGACATTGGGCTGCCTGTATAAACACAGCCTATGGTGCTTAGAAATCTATGTAAGTGTGTTACTGCTAGTGCACAGTGACTTGCTCTCAGTGTTATACACTGGTGATGAGACAAAGCCTAGCCAACAGACAAATACTATTCTTTTTCTACTGGTTTGTATTTTGCCAGACCGTTAAACACACTGTTATCTGATGTTCTATCTCTCAGCAGAGGGAGAGAGGGAATTACACAGATTGGCTGCGGTTTGTAATTACAAAGTGACTGGCAGGAATGGGGTGCTGAGATCAAATGAAAAGATCTAACCACATGCTGTTTTGTTATAAGTGGTGGTGAACCAGCCAACGCTTCTTGAAACTGGCTGCAAGATATGTATGCAAATGTGCACACCCCAAGGTTTTAGGCAGATATACACTGAGTGTACAAAACATTAGGAACCTGATGAATTCAAGTGAAAGCTATGATCCCTTATTGATGTCACCAGTTGAATCCACTTTAGTCAGTGGAGATGAAGGTGAGGAGACGGTCTCAACGTCCTCAGATTCCCAAGGAAAGTATTATAATATAATCATTTCGAAATCTTACATTTGTCCTTGCACAGCAACAGTCCTACAGTAACTGCATTATATTACCCCCAATATCTAGGGCAAGGTTCTTCCACTGCCCTCTTTCCAAAAAATACCTGTGACAAAAACAGTGTCTTTTTCTTACAATAACAAGCCGAGTAATGAAGATGGCTGTTTCCTCAGTATGACAAGTGCAGACACCAGGAGCTCAATCAGCACTGGAGTACCCTGTAACAGCCTGCTGCTCGTTTGTGCTTAGCCCCCTCGTTTAGCGCGCACGCACACACACACACACACACACACACACACACACACACACACACACACACACACACACACACACACACACACACACACACACACACACACACACACACACCTAGAGATAGAGGAGAGCTCCAGGAGAGACAGAGAGCCATGCTGGTTACAGCCAATTAGGAGAGGGTTTTTCTTTCCTCTCAATGGCTCACTGACAGACCTTAGATCCCCAAAAGACAAGAAAGGCTACATGTGCTCCTTGCTATTATTTCACTTCCTGTGATATCACGATAGAATGTTTATAGGTACATGTATCAAAATACTATTTAGGGTATTCTAATGACTTTCAAAGACATTTGTTTTTTAAACACAATAGTTATATATAGTAATAGAAATATACAGTAGTAATATTGGAATGGATTTGGAAATACACTTGGAAAGTATTGGCACGTAGTATTACACAGTGTATTTCCAATACAAATATATATATACTCCCATGCATTTAAACCCAGGCCTGTTTGGTATTTGAAATAACGTATTTAGAAATACTGTAAGTATTTTCAAATAGTAAGCATTTTATCGGAAATTATTTGAAATAAAAGTAGATGATTTGGGACACATTATTTGAACATACCAAAATACATAGAAAACAAGTACTTCAATAACAAAGAATCAAAACATGTATTTGTACCCAGGTCTGGTATGTCTACATGTGTGTGGAGAGAGAAAACATATTATCTTACCCTCCTCCATGGTTCTCTAGGGGGTAGTGGTCCACCTCGGTGCCTGGCAGAGGGTGCATGGGTGGGGGAGGCAGGGGCATGTTGACCCAACAGGACCCATTGGATTTGGAGGTCTTCGACCCACCCTTCGACTTCTTTTTCTTGCCGCCCTTTCCCCCTGAGTGGAGAGAGATAAAGAGACTTGGCCCTAAACAGAGAGTACACAGTGGCAAAATACCTGACCACTGTGACTGACCCAAACTTAAAGGAAAGCTTTGACTATGTACAGACTCAGTGAGCATAGCCTTGCTATTGAGAAAGGCCACCGTAAGTAGACCTGGCTCTCAAGAGAAGACAGACTATGTGCACCCTGCCCACAAAAAGAGGTGGAACTGCACTGAGCTGCACTTCCTAACCTCCTGCCAAATGTATGACAATATTAGAGACACATATTTCCCTCAGATTACACAGATCCACAAAGAATTCGAAAACAAACCCAATTTTGATTATACTCCCATATTTATTGGGTGAAATACCACAGTCTGCCATCACAGCAGCAAGACTTGTCACTTGGTACCACAAGAAAAGGGCAACTAGTGAAAACAAATACCGTTGTAAATACAACCCATATTTATGTTTATTTATTTTCCCTTTTGTACTTTCACTATTTGCACATCGTTACAACACCGTATATATACATAACATGAAATGTCTTTATTCTTTTGGAACTTCTGTGAGTGTAATGTGACTGTTCATTTTTATTGTTTATTTCAATTTAGTTTATTATCTACTTCACTTGCTTTGGCAATGTTAACATATGTTTCCCATGCCAAAAAAAGCCATTGAATTGAACTGAATTGAGAGAGGGAAGGGAAGTCAGAGATAGAGAGTTGATCTTATCAGCCCGGTCTTTGCTTCACAATGTAGAGATATCCCTACAGCCCCCAAGCTGTGGGTTTTAATGAGCTGATACTATTTCCCACCCCATGTGGTTCAAACACACACACACACACACACACACACACACACACACACACACACACACACACACACACACACACACTGCTGCTTGGAAAGCTATTTTATCATCACCTGGGCTTTCTCCCTCTCTTTCTCCCCCACCTGGCTCTCATTATTTCTCTCTTAGTGTGCTGACAGAGCACTAAGACTTTTCCTCTATGTTGACATATTGTGACCTTGGGACTATAAGGTTCTATCTGCACAAAGCAGAGTTCTGAGATATTCAGCATAAGACTTTTCACATCGCAGATCTCAGAACTGTTTTGAATTGTTCTTTCATAACCCATTAAGGTTCTCACCTTAAAGATACCTGAAGTGCAGAGTAACAAAATGCTGAGACATTTGTAAATCCATTTTTTTAGGGGCGTGCAATCACAGATAGAACCTTATGGCTCTGAAATGTCAATCTGGGTTCAACCATAAGGTTCTGTCTGACACTTCTGAACTAGACGTGTTCAGTTAAGAAAACTGTAGCTATTTGAATGCATCAATGATAGACTGAAACTATTTTATCAAGATAGAGTCAGAACACATCTTCAACTATATTAAGAAATGCATTATGATCATCCAACAAATTCAATGATGTAACAACATCATTTACTGTTTTTTTTTGCTTGAGTGCCATTATTGATGGCTAGACTAGCCTAAACCATATTTAGTGAGATATAAAAAAATCCATTTGAACTTGGCATTATAAGGTTCTAACTTCACAGTCCCAAGGTCTCGATTTCTTAAAGAAGCACTGAGACCTGGGGCCCGGAGCTGCAGGCTGGCTCCCTCACTCTGTCCATTCCCTCTCTTCCTCTTCCTCTCTGTTCCTTATCTCTCTCAGTGAACCAGCCCTCAGGTGAGCATACAGCCCAAAGCATGCAGGAGAATGGCCGGCCACCTGACCAACAGACAGACTGACTGAGACTCTCCCTACAATACGGCTCTGCTCGGTAAAGCCAAGCTAATTGAATATCCATGGGTCAAAACACAAAGGAATCCCTGCCTCTGCTAATCAAATTAATCCAAAGAAATGTGCCTTCATTTTCTGACATTTCTGGGGTAGAAAAACTCCCGAGGCTGAGGAGTAAAAATCGACATGAAGAGAGGAGCGATTAACCACTGTATCCTCAGGGTCCATTTACAATGAAAATGTAAATATATCATCCCCCTCTCTCTGCTGCCCCCTTTCTCCCTCCATCTCTAACTTGTTGTTTGTGCTCTCCCTGTCTGCTCTCTCTACTCAACTCAACATTCAACTCTCGGCTCTCTTTTCTAATCAATCCTCAGAAAATACATATCTTCTTCTATTGTTTCCAGGACTGGCGTAACACCGTTTCTCTGGACCACCCCCGCAAGGTAGGAGTTGCCCCACCCCAAATAAAAAATTGCATGCATCAGCCAGACAGCTCCTCACAAACTATAGGCTACCAATCACTGTCCATGGTGCTGAAATTGTGATATGTCTATGCGGCTGCCTATCGAATCGATGATAGGCTTTCTGTGGTGCCAGTGCATGTAGCCTATAGCTTTGCTTTAGCTAATGGACAAATGTGTATTGGTAGAACAATTTGGATGTAATTTTCTCATGCTAAACCTAACATTTCACAAAGCTACAGTATACACATTCTAAGTGTCATTAGGCTGCCATTTAGACTCCTGGCTGGTGGCAATAATGTAATTACTTGTTCAGTAATTAAAGTTGGAAATTCAAACATTGCAGATTGTAAAATTTATTGAGGAAAAAAATAACAATCCGAAATGTCTTTTTGATACTGTCGCAAAGCTAACTAAAAAGCAGCATTCCCCAAGTGAGGATGGCTTTCACTTCAGCAGTAATAAATTCATGAACTTCTTTGAGGAAAATATCATGATCATTAGAAAGCAAATTAAGGACTCTTCTTTAAATCTGCGTATTCCTTCAAAGCTCAGTTGTCCTGAGTCTGCACAACTCTGCCAGGACCTAGGATCAGGAGAGACACTCAAGTGTTTTAGTACTATATCTCTTGACACAATTTTGAAAATAATCATTGCCTCTAAACCTTCAAGCTGCATACTGGACACTATTCCAACTAAACTACTGAAAGAGCTGTTTCCTGTGCTTAGCCCTCCTATGTTGAACATAATAAACGTCTCTCGATCCACCGGATGTGTACCAAACTCACTAAAAGTGGCAGTAATAAAGCCTCTCTTGAAAAAGCCAAACCTTGACCCAGAAAATATAAAAAACGATCAGCCTATATAGAATCTTCCATTCCTCTCAAAAATTTTAGAAAAAACTGCCTTCCTGAAGACAAACAACGTATATGAAATGCTTCAGTCTGGTTTTAGACCCCATCATAGCACTGAGACTGCACTTGTGAAGGTGGTAAATGACCTTTTAATGGCATCAGACCGAGGCTCTGCATCTGTCCTCGTGTTCCTAGACCTTAGTGCTGCTTTTGATACCATCGATCACCACATTCTTTTGGAGAGATTGGAAACCCAAATTGGTCTACACGGACAAGTTCTGGCCTGGTTTAGATCTTATCTGTCGGAAAGATATCAGTTTGTCTCTGTGAATGGTTTGTCCTCTGACAAATCAACTGTAAATTTCGGTGTTCCTCAAAGTTCCGTTTTAGGATCACTATTGTTTTCACTATATGTTTTACCTCTTGGGGATGTCATTCGAAAACGTAATGTTAACTTTCACTGCTATGCGGATGACACACAGCTGAACATTTCAATGAAACATGGTGAAGCTGTCACGTCCTGTGTGGTCAGGGCGTGAGTTGGGGTGGGCATTCTATGTTTTGTAGTCTAGGTTTTGGATTTCTGTGTTTGGCCTGCTATAGTTCCCAATCAGAGGCAGCTGGCAATCGTTGTCTCTGATTGAGAACCATACTTAGGCTGCCTGTTTTCCCACTATGGGTGTGGGTAGTTGTTTTCTGTCTCTGTGTCTGCACCAGACAGAACTGTTTCGTGTTGGTCTATTTTCGTTATTTTGGTCTTTAGTGTTCTGAGTTATAATAAATATGAACATGGACACTTACCACGCTGCATATTGGTCCGATCCTTCCTACTCCTCCTCAGATGAAGAGGCCCCAAAATTGCCCTCGCTAGAAGCCTGTGCTTCAGACATAAGGAAGTGGATGGCTGCAAACTTTCTACTTTTAAACTCAACTTGTTCTAGGTCCCAAAGAAAAAAAGAGATCTTCTGTTGAATCTGACAATTAATCTTAATGGTTGTACAGTCGTCTCAAATAAAACTGTGAAGGACCTCGGCGTTACCCTGGACCCTGATCTCTCTTTTGACGAACATATCAAGACTGTTTCAAGGACAGCTTTTTTCCCATCTACGTAACATTGCAAAAATCAGAAACTTTCTGTCCAAAAATTATGTAGAAAAATTAATCCATGCTTTTGTTAGACTCCTGCAATGCTCTACTTTCCGGCTACCCGGGTAAAGCACTAAATAAACTTCAGTTAGTGCTAAATACGGCTGCTAGAATCCTGACTAGAACCAAAAACGTTGATCATATTACTCCAGTGCTAGCCTCCCTACACTGGCTTCCTGTTAAGGCAAGGGCTGATTTCAAGGTTTTACTGCTAACCTACAAAGCAATTAGTGGTTGAAGTTATCCCTCTAGTGGTTTGGGGGCTGTGCTTTGGCAAAGTGGGTGGGGTTATATCCTTCCTGTTTGGCCCTGTCCGGGGATATCATCAGATGGGGCCACAGTGTCTCCTGACCCCTCCTGCCTCAGCCTCCAGTATTTATGCTGTAGTAGTTTATGTGTCGGGGGGCTAGGGTCAGTCTGTTATATCTGGAGTACTTCTCCTGTCTTATCCGGTGTCCTGTGTGAATTTAAGTATGCTCTCTCTAATTCTCTCTTTTTCTCTTTCTTTCTCTCTCTCAGAAGGACCTGAGCCCTAGGACCATGCCTCAGGACTACCTGGCATGATGACTCCTTGCTGTACCCAGTCCACCTGGCCGTGGGAATCCTGACCTATTCACCGGACGTGCTACCTGTCCCAGACCTGCTGTTTTCAAATCTCAAGAGACAGCAGGAGAGGTAGAGATACTCTTAATGATTGGCTATGAAAAGCCAACTGACATTTACTCCTGAGGTGCTGACTTGCTGCACCCTCGACAACTACTCTGATTATTATTATTTGACACTGCTGATCATTTATGAACATTTGAACATCTTGGCAATGTTCTGTTATAATCTCCACCCGGCACAGCCAGAAGAGGACTGGCCACCCCTCATAACCTGGTTCCTCTCTAGGTTTCTTCCTAGGTTTTGGCCTTTTCTAGGGCGTTTTTCCTAGCCACCGTGCTTCTACACCTGCATTGCTTGCTCTTTGGGGTTTTAGGCTGGGTTTCTGTACAGCACTTTGAGATATCAGCTGATGTACAAAGGGCTATATAAATACATTTGATTTGATATTTTCAATACAACAGCATACTAATCAGAAACCATTGGATTTTTTGTTGTTGTTGAATATTTTTTATATACAAATGTCCTGTATAGCCAACCTGAACCTGCATGACATGAGCCTTCCTAGCACTCTGTCCCAGCTTGGATAAACAGTAAAACCAGTCTAATAATGCCAAATAATACAGTCAGTCCACCCTCAAAACACTAGTTTACTAGGGATTATTTAATCATGCAGTGTAGCATACTATATATGGCTGTCACATCCTGATCTGTTTCACCTGTCTTTGTGATTGTCTCCACCCCCCTCCAGGTGTCGCCCATCTTCCCCATTATTCCCTGTGTATTTATAACTGTGTTCTGTATTTGTCTGTTGCCAGTTCGTTTTGTTTCGTCAAGCCTACCGATGTTTTTCCCTCTGTTCCTGTCTCGATTGTACTTGTTTTCTAGTTTTCCCGGTTTTGACCATTCCGTTCTGTACCTTTGCCACACCTATCTGGATCACTGATCTCTGCCTGCCCTGACCCTGAGCCTGCCTGCCGTTCTGTACCTTTGCCCCACCTATCTGGATCACTGATCTCTGCCTGCCCTGACCCTGAGCCTGCCTGCCGTTCTGTACCTTTGCCACACCTATCTGGATTACTGACCCCTGCCTGCCCTTGACCTGTCTTTTGCCTGCCCCTGTTGGATTAATAAACTGTTGTTACTTCGACGTTGTCTGCATCTGGGTCTACGTGATAATAGCTATATATAGTATTTAACTGCTAATTAGCTGCTATTCTAAACCGTTTATAAAAAATAACACATAAAAAAGCCTAACAATGTGAAAAAAAGTAGTTGGCTAGAGGATAAATTCAGCCAATATTTATTGTTGAAATAAGCAGGTTTTGTCTGGCAAATAACTTACACAAATGAGCTGCAATCAAGGTAAATTGAAAGTAAAGAAATTGAATGAACTCCAACTTGAGAGACTGACCACGGCCTGTAGGTCCGACTGCTTTCTATAGTATTGCCAACCCAGACATTCTTTCCTGAGACATTGTGCATTATATATTACATTTAACCTTATATATTATATACAGTTGAAGTCGGTAGTTTACAGACACCTTAGCCAAATACATTTAAACTCAGTTTTTCCACAATGTCTGACATTTAATCCTAGTAAAGTTTTCCTGTCTTAGGTCAGTTAGGATCACCACTTTATTTTAAGAATGTGAAATGTCAGAATAATAGTAGAGAGAATGATTTATTTCAGCTTTTAATTCTTTCATCACATTCCCAGTGGGTCAGAAGTTCACATACCAATATTAATACTCAATTAGTATTTGGTAGCATTGCCTTTAAACTGTTTTCCTTGGGTCAAACGTTTTGGGTAGCCTTCCACAAGCTTCACAAGTTGGGTGAATTTTGGCCCATTCCTCCTGATAGAACTGGTGTAACTGAGTCAGGTTTGTAGGCCTCCTTGCTCACACAGGCTTTTTCAGTTCTGCCCACAAATTTTCTATAGGATTGAGGTCAGGGCTTTGTGATGGCCACTCCAATACCTTGACTTTGTTGTCCTTCAGCTATTTTGCCACAACTTTGGAAGTATGCTTGGGGTCATTGTCCATTTGGAAGACCAATTTGCGACCAAGCTTTAACTTTCTGATTGATGTCTTGAGATGTTGCTTCAATATAACCACACAATTTTTCTGCCTCATGATGCCATCTATTTTGTGAAGTGCACCAGTCCCTCCTGCAGCAAAGCACCCCCACAACATGATGCTGCCACCCCCGTGCTTCATGGTTGGCATGGTGTTCTTCGGCTTGCAATTCTCCCCCTTTTTCATATGGTCATTATGGCCAAACAGTTCTATTTTTGTTTCATCAGACCAGAGGACATTTCTCCAAAAAGTATGATCCTTGTACCCATGTGCAGTTGCAAACTGTAGTCTGGCTTTTTTGGAGCAGTGGCTTCTTCCTTGCTGAGCAGCCTCTCAGGTTATGTCGATATAGGTCTGTTTTATGGTGGATATAGATACTTTTGTACCTGTTTCCTCCAGCATCTTCACAAAGTCCTTTGCTGTTGTTCTGCGATTGATTTGCACTTTTTGCACCAAAGTACGTTCATCTCTAGGAGACAGAACACTTCCGCACAATTGTTTGTACAGATTAACGGGGTACCTTCAGGCGTTTGGAAATTGCTCCCAAGGATGAACCAGACTTGTCTACAAATCCTTTTCTGAGGTCTTGATTTATTTTGATTTTCCCATGATGTCAAGCAAAGAGGCACTGAGTTTGAAGGTAGGCCTTGAAATATTTCCACAGGTACACCTCCAATTGACTCAAATGATGTCAATTAGCCTATCAGAAGCTTCTAAAGCCATGACATCATTTTCTGTAATTTCCCAAGATGTTTAAAGGCACAGTCAACTTAGTGTATGTAAACTTCTGACCCACTGGAATTGTGATACAGTGAATTATAAGCAAATTCATCTTTCTGTCAACAGTCGCTGGAAAAATTACTTGTGTCCTGCACAAAGTAGATGTCCTAAGTGACTTTCCAAAACTATAGTTTGTTGCCATGAAATTTGTGGAGTGGTTGAAAAACGAGATATAATTACTCCAACCTAAGTGTATGTAAACTTCCGACTTCAACTGTATATATTATTATACACTGCTCAAAAAAAAAGGGAACACTTAAACAACACAATGTAACTCCAAGTCAATCACACTTCTGTGAAATCAAACTGTCCACTTAGGAAGCAACACTGATTGACAATAAATTTCACATGCTGTTGTGCAAAGACACCCCCAATAAAGGAGTGGTTCTGCAGGTGGGGACCACAGGCCACTTCTCAGTTCCTATGCTTCCTGGCTGATGTTTTGGTCACTTTTGAATGCTTTCACTCTAGTGGTAGCATAAGACGGAGTCTACAACCCACACAAGTGTTTCAGGTAGTGCAGCTCATCCAGGATGGCACATCAATGTGAGATGTGGCAAGAAGGGTTGCTGTGTCTGTCAGCGTAGTGTCCAGAGCATAGAGGCGCTACCAGGAGACAGGCCAGTACATCAGGAGACGTGGAGGAGGCCGTAGGAGGGCAACAACCCAGCAGCAGGACCGCTACCTCTGCCTTTGTGCAAGGAGGAGCAGGAGGAGCACTGCCAGAGCCCTGAAAAATGACCTCCAGCAGGCCACAAATGTGCATGTGTCTGCTCACACGGTCAGAAACAGACTACATGAGGGTGGTATGAGGGCCCGACGTCCACAGGTGGGGGTTGTGCTTACAGCCCAACGCCGTGCAGGACGTTTGGCATTTGCCAGAGAACACCAAGATTGGCAAATTCGCCACTGGCACCCTGTGCTCTTCACAGATGAAAGCAGGTTCACACTGAGCACATGTGACAGACGTGACAGAGTCTGGAGACGCCGTGGAGAACGTTCTGCTGCCTGCAACATCCTCCAGCATGACCGGTTTGGCAGTGGGTCAGTCATGGTGTGGGGTGGCATTTCTTTGGGGGGCCGCACAGCCCTCCATGTGCTCGCCAGAGGTAGCCTGACTGCCATTAATTACCGAGATAAGATCCTCAGACCCCTTGAGAGACTATATGCTGTTGTGTTTGGCCCTGGGTTCCTCCTAATGCAAGACAATGCTAGACCTCATGTGTCTGGAGTGTGTCAGCAGTTCCTGCAAGAGGAAGGCATTGATGCTATGGACTGCTATGCACATCTGGGACATCATGTCTCGCTCCATCCACCAACGCCACGTTGCACCACAGACTATCCAGGAGTTGGCGGATGCTTTAGTCCAGGTCTGGGAGAAGATCCCTCAGGAGACCATCCACCACCTCATCAGGAGCATGCCCAGGCGTTGTAGGGAGGTCATACAGGCACGTGGAGGCCACACACACTACTGAGCCTCATTTTGACTTGTTTTAAGGACATTACATCAAAGTTCGATCAGCCAGTAGTGTGGTTTTCCACCTCCATGGGTTGATAAATTTGAGTTCCATTGATAATTTTGTGTGATTTTGTTGTCAGCACATTCAACTATGTAAAGAAAAAAGTATTTAATAAGAATATTTAATTCATTCAGATCTAGGATGTGTTATTTTAGTGTTCCCTTTTTTTTGAGCAGTGTATATTAAAAATATACAATTTGGCCTCCCAGTGCCCTAGACCACTGTGCCATCAGAGACTCTGGGTTCGAGCCCAGGCTCTGTCGCAGCCGGCCGCGACCGGGAGGTCCATGGGCCTAGCGTCGTCCGGGTTAGGGAGGGTTTGGCTGGTAGGGATATCTTTGTCTCATCGTGCTCCAGCGACTCCTGTGGCGGGCCGTGCGCAGTGCGCGCTGACCAGGTCGCTAGGTGCACGGTGTTTCCTCCGACACATTGGTGCGGCTGGCTTCTGGGTTGGATACGCGCTGTGTTAAGAAGCAGTGTGGCTTGGTTGGGTTGTGTTTCGGAGGACGCATGGCTCTCGACCTTCGTCTCTCCCGAGCCCGTACGGGAGTTGTTGCGATGAGACAACATAGTAGCTACTAACAATTGGAAACCACGAAATTGGGGAGAAAAAGGGGGAAGAACAAAAAATATATGTATATATACAATTTAAACTTAGTCTTGAATGATGAACGCCAAGATATACCAGAGATAAGGGACTGTTGATATTGCAACCAGAGCTTCCTATAGCCTACAGTTAATCTCTTTCCGTAAATTGTTGAGGCCAGCAATTAAAGAGAATTAGAGGCTCAATTAAATATTTTGCAGAACTGCTGTATTTGAAGCACCACTCCCTTCTGCGCAGTTTCTCTGATGTTGCTATGGCAATCAAGCTGTTTTTAACCATTCCGGTAACTATTGCTTCTGCGGAGAGATTGGTTTTTAAATTAAAACTAATAAAGAACTACCTAAGAAGCACTATGCGCTTTGAACAACTGAGTAAGCTCCATTCATTGCCCTGGCACCGTCTTAGCCTTGACCACAGCATTTGTTCACTGATATGCCCTTACATTCAATTAGTTCAATAGTACATTTTTCAAGGCCCGAGGCACATTCTTGAAGCCCAAGAAACAAAAATGTAGCTTCCTAGTGTATATGGAAAAGGTTTATGCATACATTTTTGGAGGGTTACCGTCAAAATGATTGATTGAATGTAAAAAAAAAAACTATTTGACGATGACGGGTGCATGGGCCCCTAGAGCTCGTGCCCCCCTCCCCGCCTTGCGAGGCTGTCCGGTACGCCAATTGTTTCCAGATCTATCTTTCTCTCTCCTCCTCTACTAGTCTTGAAGCCTATTGTTATTCCAAAAAGGCATCTAACGAATGCTGCACTTCACTCCGTGACTGACCATCCAGACAATGTTATACAATCTAGGGAGATCTGATGCTATGCTTTAGGGCTTCCTTTGGAGCATACACAAATCCAGGGACACATGCACACATATTCAAAATCACACAGCCCTACCCCGCCCGTCCCCTCCCTGTGCTTCCTCAGTGTTGCAGGGGCGTACCGTTACAGGGGTGTCCATCGGTCAGTGAGTAGCCCAGCTTGACCATCTCCTGCTGGGCTCGAAGGGAAGCCTTCCAGCGGGGGTCTGGTCTGTCCACAGCCAGCTCATGGAAGCTGTTGGACTGCAGGATCTGGGTGGTGGCGTAGGGTGTGGCCTGTAAGCCCCGTGCTGGGCTGCTGTAACCAGCTTTGCCTGTGAAGTCTATGCTGCTGTAGATGGCGCCGTCAGACAGCATGGTACCAGTCTTCTCACCCACTCCGGAGGGTAGCACATCTGAGATGAGAGATTAGGAAACAGACAGATGCATGAAGAGATAAAGTGGCCATCTTTAAGGTCAGCGTGTAACACATTAGTACTCTCTGCTCCAGCGGTAGGCTCCCTGTGTTAGTTCAACTGACCAACAATCAAGCTGAGATGAATCAAAGTGATTAGCTAGCAGGATAATTATCACGTCGCCATGCAATGCCCTGTAGGGGCCCGGCACTGTGTCCGAGGGAAAGGGCCCATCACACAGGGCTGACCTTCAGCTCTACCCACAGGGGCTCGGGGCCGCTCATCAGCCTGGTGGGAGCTAAATGAGCTACAGGAAAATGGCACCAATACACAGATACTATCTCTCCATCTCAAACGCCCACACAAAAAGAAACACACACTGCCACAAGCAAATAATCTAGTTTACAAGCACGTTTAACCCAATCATGCATAGACAGAAGAAACACACACACACACGCTCTCATTAAAGTTTGTGTCAGTTTTTTGGAGCCAATAGTGATGAGATAGGTAGCGTGATCCAGAGAGACTGAGAGTCCGGAGTGTGTGTGACGGCCTGTCAGTGTGCCTGCTGAGGGATACCCTCCGCACTGAATAATGCATGCAGCTCATACATGTATTCACAGCCTCTCACTCTGGGCACATGACCTCTGACCTCTGGTCTCACTGTGGGACTGTGGTGTTGCCGTGGCATAGCGTGACACCATGGTCAGCTGGGACGGTCTGGGTCAGCCCTCTATCAACCTCCATTCTCTAATTCCCTGGGTTTGGTTCTGTTTGACCAGGGGTGATACCTATGTTTTCTTACCTCCACGACCAAAGTTACCCCGGTCCTTGGGACCTCCCAGGCCCCCGTTGGCCGGCAGGCTGGTGGAGGGCCAGGAGTCAGCCAACCAGGGGAATCCTGGGTCACCGGCTTTCAGTAGACCAGGACGACTATTTTTGGAGATAAAGACAGAAGAGGGACGGAGAAGAATGAGAGAGAGGTGAGGGAGAGAGAGGCGAGGGAGAGAGTGGTGAGGGAGAGAGAGGTGAGGGAGAGAGAGAGAGGTTGTTATTAGGAAAACATCTGGTTCCGTCTGAATCCCAGCAATTCTATTCATTTTCTCACATGATGTTATACCGACTGATTCAACAACAAATTGCTGTGAAACCTCACTCAGCATATCTGCTCCTCTGGAGCAGCCTGGAGCAGAGGCAACAATGAACAAACAGAGAGACATAAAAAACTGACAAGTCTATAAATCAGTGCTGGGCTTTAGCGCCCCTAACACCCCCTAGAGAAACGGACCAGGACTAAACGCACAGACATTAAATCCCTTTTAGAGCCCAGCACTACAGACATTTACATTTTAAATTTTGAATCATAGAGGGCCTTCTGGCGGATAGCCTGCCAGCACGGGGTGGTGGGGTAGCGTCTCCATAGCAACACACACGGCAAAGCTCATAGGCTGTTTTGGTGAAACCACCCCTCTCATATTGCACAGGAAATTGGCAATTTCACTCCAATGCCTGAAATAAATACAGAATCGTTTTTTTATTTTGTTACTAGGAGAAAAAAAAAGATTTTTCTAAACGGTATATCTGTGCTATTAACTATTACCGTACATAGCTGTTGGTGTGTACAGAGGCTTCAGTCACAAGGCTCACGTGCCTTTGTTTGCATTTGGTTAATTAATGCAGAAGTCCACAAATGCATTTCCCTTTAAGCCAGGTGTGCCACGCGCCCAGGGAATTGCATACATCTGACTTGTGATGGCTTAAAATGTGTTTCAAACATTATAAGAGCAATTTCCATATAACATCACACAGGCATGTTCCCACAAATGTACAGACACACATATCCAATAACATACACACTCTCACACACACACACACACACACGTGCGCATGCACGCACACACACGTGCACATGCACGCACACACACACACACGTGGGCTCAGGCAACAACACACAGTTTATTTTTAGCTTATTTTTTGGCTGCATTTGTATCAGCTCTGGGCTGGATCTGCCTGTTCAGGTGTGACAAAGGAGAGAAAGAGAGGAGAGAGAAAAAGGACAAGAAAGCAGAGAGAAGGAAAGAGAGAGGGAGAGGAAGAGCCTGATCCCCTAGCCCCTGGGGGAGCTCTCTTCATATTCTCACAGAGTCAGTGCCCAGTGATTTTCACCCAGTGATATTCAGAGCTAGGCTACGCATCTCTGTGCTCTGTCAGGCAGATCAGACTAGAGTTGCAGTAGACGACAGGGATACTCTACATTCCTATACTGCAGTGTCTGTCTGCCTGCCTGGGGTTCAGTGGAACTGGGGAGTATCCTCTCCAGCCCCACTCCCTTGGGTCATTATCTCTTTACATCGTTACATATGCTTGCATTCTGGAGGCGTGCCGTCAGCAGTGCCTCTCCCCGCGTGTCGACAGGCAAATTCATCACCCCCCCCCCCGGCAACGCCGCCACCAGCCCCGCTGCACAGATGAACGAGCCAATAAAAAAACCTGCTCTGCCCGCATTAATTGTTTCTGATAATTTCCCGGGAGTGATTGATGACTCAATCAATCGATACATCAACGCACGTGTTGCGCCAGGATGAATAAGCGGGGGAGTTTTGGAACATGTAAGGAGTTCATTCATCATAACGCATCTATTCTTCTTCCTATGAATCTGTACCCTCCGTGAAGGTTGATCATTCCACACTGATATGTTCTATCATCACACCATCATCCCATGTTGTTCCACAACGGATGGATCTACACTTCTAATGTTATTTTTGTCACTGTAATCAAAGCCCATGCCATTACGATGTGTTGAGTGACTTAATAAGGACTTTGTTTGTCCTCACCTTCCATTTTCAATCAGTCCTCTGTCTCGTTGAAACGTCACTGTGGTCCAACCAGAGAGAGAGATGGCAGGGAGCAGAGTGAGAGAGGAGGAAGAATTTTAATCAGAAGAGTGCTCTGAAAAACATTGAATGTGTTTCAAGCTGGTATATGTTTGGGGGGAAATATTTTCTAGTGCTACAGTCCAACATCCAAATTAAGGTGAGAAGACAAGGACAAATGGCCAATACCTGCACGGGTAAAGGTGAAGGACTGAACTGCAACAAAACAAGACAGAGATAGTGTGTGTTAAAAGCCTGTCGACACTGTAGACAAAGTCGATGCAACGTCAGCATAAACAAACATGAACACAACCACAGAGATACAAAAAAAAGGTGCAACACCATCCGTTTGACAATGGTAGACACATCTGGTTGAGGAAAAATGTGACAGGGAGTATGGAGATTGGCTGGGTGAGAGATACAAAGCAGGCGGCAAAAAGAAGACAAACATTGAACTGCTTATTGAAAATGAATTTGCTCTGAGGAGAGGAGGGATCATAGGAGAGCTTTTGAATAAAGCAAAGCCCTATAATTCGGTAATCACTATGGTTTCCTCCCCAGCCCCTGAAGCACGGTGATAGCAAACCAAATAATGACAATAGTCCACAGCTAAAATCACCCCCGGAAGGCCAAACGAAAAATTGCATACCTAAATCTGGAGAATGCATTTATGGCTAATGTGAGAACGACATGGGTCACGGTCCCATAATGTAAGGAAATGTGAATTACTTATTTCAAATGAGTGTATTTGAGTTTTATGGTGCAGGCTTGATGGGATTGTGTTCACAGCTGATGCACATAGGTGCAGAATGGATTAAAGCAAAGAAGACTTCTTTCTGTCTGAGCTGAATATCTCCTTTATTCTGCATTAAATGATACACCATCTGGACAAAACAGCTCTGTCTCTCACCTGGGATTCCACTAACTCACCCTAGACACATCGTCTAAGGCAGTTGGGAAAGCTAGTCTACACTGCAATGTTTCTGTATAGTGTTTTTGATCGGTGTTGATATTACTCAGGCCCGTATCCATAATAGTATAGTGGTTCTGACCTGCGTAGTTGCTGAGGCCCTTTCTCTTCTTCCTCCTCCAGTAGAGCCAGGCGCTGAAGCCCATGAGGACAATCCAGCAGGCCCCTCCCAGCCCAGCGATGAAGGCTGGCTGCTTCACCACGTCTGAGATGCTGTTGTTGCCCTCCGCCCCCGTGATCACATCACGCAGCTCTGCACCTGGGGACAGACAGCAGGGGACAGGAGACACCAATCAGATGGACACCATGGCATCTGGCAGATAGGATAGCTTTTGGCTGTCCAGTAGACCCAAACCAGTCAACGGCTAACATATCTCGAAAACGAGTACAAATCTATATTTGATGATAGTTAATATCAAAATCTACTATATGATCTGAAAACAAGAAATTCTATAAGAAAGGTACAATCCCGTTACAGCTGTTTTCTAGGGTAAAAACAACACTATAGATAAACAATATCAAATTAAAAACCCACACCATTGAGAGCATAAAACTGCAATATGTCGGCAGAGAGTTAATCAATTCAGCAGTGCTCTCATCAATTTGAACTCCGAGACGGGAGATTGACAGAGCAGCTCAGGCAGAGTTTGATTTTCTGCTGCAGCTACTGTGCTGTGAAATTAGATTCACAGTCTCCAACGGGAGCAGGAGCCCCAGCCCCAGTCATTAAGCCTCAGTCCACAGGCCTCTGTTTGCCTTTCTGTGGCCGTTGAGGATATTTTCCCCACACATCAGTCAAAAGTCACGGATGAAGAGCATTTGGCCTGGCTCTGCTATTGATTTTAGGCCTATCCTTCAGCTGTTTGATAAGATGTGATAGGCTGATAAGCCCACCCCAATAACACTGTCTACTTTGTTAGCGCTGGCCGCGCAGATATCGAGAAGGATTATTGATATGGCTAACAGCACTCGCCACACTGTTACTGGACACTACACTAAATGAAATGCTATTGATTTCCTGATAGATCACTATGAATGGAGCCTGCCTTCCAGAACTCAGTGAACCTTCAGCTTCCAGCAGTACACATGTGATCTCCGACAATGCACAATTTTCTTTTTTCTCCAAGCGTGATAAATTGATCAATCATTTTTCCAGACCCACTGTCTGTGAGTCAGATTAGGGTTCCCTGTTATTATGTGTGTTGCCTCAGACCCTGTGTGTGTTACCTATGACGATGGGCTGGGGCTCGCTCTTCACCCCCACACCGGTGCTGGTGCCTGCCGCCACCTCCACACGGTACTGCACCCCCGCCTGCAGACCCGCCACCACCACGGAACGGATGGCCGCATCCACCGTCTTATTCACATGGAAACGTGTCTCGTTCGCCAGGCACCAGATCTAACACACACACACACACACACACACACACGGGGACAGGCATTTGTGGGGAGAGGCAGTTGATACCAAGTCTTGTAATATCAATGTGTGTATACAACACACACACAGTGAAGCTTTATTTTCTCAACATATAGAATACAGATTGCCACTGCCTACCTTGTACTCCTGGATGATGCCGTTCTGGTGCTCTGCGGGAGGGGGGTCCCAGGACACGCTGATGGAGGTGCTGTTATGGTTCCCCACTGTCAGCACTGTCACCTGCTGTGGAGGAGCGCTGGGCGCTGCAAGGGGAGTCACAACAAAACACATCACCACATCACCACATCTTCACATTCCAATAGAGAACTGCTGCTGCCTGCTGTCCGCCAGAGCATAACAGAGAGCACTGCCTTGATTTATATTTAAAGAGTACTTCAATGTGGAAGGCTTTCTCTGTAGCAGAAGCAAGAAAGAATTGGGAGAGCCACCACAACATACAGAAATAATGACTGCACTCTCCACACTACCTCTTTTCAAAAAATCTTTCTCTCTCCAACCTTTCTCCCTTACTTAAGTCTGTCTTTGAATCATTCCTTTTCCTTGCTGAGTAGCAGTACCAGAGGTCTCTTGGTGCCTTCGTAGGTTGCTTTTAAAAAAAAAAAACTTTATTCAACTAGGCAAGTCAGTTAAGAACAAATTCTTGTTTACAATGACGGCCTAGGAACAGTGGGCTAACTGCCTTGTTCAGGGGCAGAACGACCTTGTCAGCTCGGGGAGTCGATCTAGCAACCTTTCGGTTACTGGCCCAGCGCTCTAACCACTAGGTTACCTGCCGCCCCAAAATTTTAGGGGAATCTACTATAACAATCCATCTAGTTGAACAGGAAGTTACAACCTCTAATGCCAAACAATATTATGGTCTGTTGAACTTCCAAGGCCCAATCACTCTTCATTGCCTGGTGAAATGCCATGCAGTCTTTACTAAACATACCAATAAGCGAGTCATTGTGCCCTTCCAAAACAGAGCAGAGCAGACTGGCACGTGTACCCCAGAGTAAAGTATGGGTCTGTGATGAAGGGCCCGAGCCCAGCGACTGATACTGCCTCCGTATTAATGGATCACCCCCATCACACGCAGTCACACGTTAGTGCTCGAGATGCTAAAGCACCACATTATGCATATCTGAGCTAAATGAAAGCTCTCCATCGTAGTGTACAGTAACGAATGAGATGCTAATAAGCCCATTAGTTGTGTGATGTATCGCTGGCAGAAATGTGACCTGCTGCGTGCCACGTGGCGTGCCAAGTGACACTTCGGTGACCCCGTGTCCAATCGTTTTAGATCGACAAAACACTGCTGATCCCCAGTGTGGGCTGACAGACCGCTCATACCAGTCACCTTCAAAGGCCGTATAGAGGATTCAAACAGCTTGGAGACACCTGCAGGCTAACAGCATGGCTATAGGACAACTTAACACATAGACCTATTGTTTCTGTAGTGCTGGATGTTTAGTAGTCATTCATTCAGAACACTACCGCAGCTTAAGACTCTGAACTACCATCTCTGTATTCCCAATGCACAACTCATTTAAATCTGATTGATTGGTTGGGTTAGCTCAGAACTAAACTCTGTTGAGAAGCCATACATTTTGAAATGATACATTATACAGTCAGTGGAAGATTCATGTGAATCAGCTATTGTGTCTCAGTGAAATGTGGCTAGCCAGGTGGGACGTTGCACAACAGTCTCATTTACCAGCTGGCCTCTGAGCCACCTGGCTACCGTGGATACAGTAGATTTCTCCAGAAGGACCCTAGGTCTGGAGAGAACTGGATACACGGACTGAACATGCCCAGAGCGTTACACTTGGATAACAACTCCTGTGTGGGCCTAATTGGGTTAATGGACACAAGGAATAAAATGCAGCCTGAACGCTGCTGGCCCCAATTAATCAACCACTCACAGAGGGCTGAATCTTAACTTGAGATGCCAATGTAAGTTGAGCTTCTGTTCAAATCGCTGACTGACATCAATGTTTGATTTACTGCAAGTGAACATTTGATTTATGCATGTGTATGAAGTAGAGGTGGAGAGGGGGCAAGTGAGAGAGAGAAAGAAAGAACGACAGAAAAAACGACAGAAAGAAAGAAAGAGAGAAAGAAAGGGAGGTAACATCTTAAAGTCACAATATAAATGTTGTATGCGACAGGGGCATGGCAGGCGATGTGACAGCAGGGGTCCAGAGAGAGCAGAGACAGGAACAGGGAGAGGCACAGAAAGATGTTTGAGCTGGTGTCACAGGAGACAGGCCCCCCCACAGACTCACAGGCCTGTCATACCCCCCTACAGAGCTGAGATGTCTGGGAGATCTGCCACAGGGAAGATGTCACCCTAATACTCAGTGTTTGTGTGTCTTCTCTTTAGTTTTCTTATGTTTGTTTGCAGAGAGTGTGTTTGTGGGTGTGAACAATTATATTCTGTATCAGCTTCAAGGTATTTGGCCATTACCAGATGTAGCATTGATTTAAAATAATTTCAAACGTTTTTGACAAAGTGAAAATAATACCTCCTACAGAGATGGCAATGTCTTTTTGTTGCATCACTACACATATTGAGTTGGTAATGGTCCTTTACCTTCCTCCAAGGTGCGTGCTGTCATTGATTCACTGTCTGCTCCCTGGAACTCGTTGAAGTACGGACGGACTTTTATCTCATAGACAACGCCCTTCTTCAGGGCAGACAGCGCCACGTCTCTCTCAGACGGAACCTTGAGGTCCTGCACCTGCCAGGCCCCAGGGGAGGGCAGACCTGACGTCTGCCTGTACAGAACACGATAGCCCTGGATAAACTGGGAAGGGTTCTCCACCTGAGGGAGAGAAAATGAGAGAGAGAGAGAAAGAGGGTAGGAAGAGGAATTTATTATGTATATTGTGGATTTTGAAAGGGATTTTTCAATAACTAGAGTAATGTTACAAGAACCCTATCGACTTTGAGTCATAGTAACTACTTACTGCCCATTTAAATACAGCACATGCCGACCAAACCATCAAAAGAGAGAGCTACAAAGCTCTTACATTTGACCCCGACAGAGTGGATTAAAACCATGCAGTATCCTTTCCGGTAAACAAATCCCGTTACTATGGCGGGGGAAAGTTGCAGTGGCGGGGTCTGGGGAGGGAGTGTGCAACATAACTCACAGTAATGGCTTGTTAACAGGGGCAGAAGCAAGCGAAAAGCTTTTACAGGGCAAATAAAGCAGCTGTTTACCCTCAGCCCAGTCCAAATAAATCATGCCGACGCGCTGCCAACGCTCAGCCTCCACGGGTGCCTGTTTGCATTTCATTAACGAAATGATTCGTGAATCTAAAAGCTTTATGAAGAAACCTTAGGGAGACGCCCCCCCCCCACCCACCCGCGCCCCCTTTCCCTCCCTCCCTTACCTGTTAGAACTGACTGATCCAGCTAGCTAGATGCAGCCATAGTGGGAGTAAATACCATAAACAAGTGAATTCTGTTGACTTTTCCCTTGTTTTATAGGACAGGTATACTAGGGAATGGTAGGACAACAGAAGTATGTGTGAAGAAGAAAACACCGAGCTAATTCTGGGATTTAATCTAACCTGTGTTACAATGTCATTTCATACTAGTAATATTATCATGTAGCTAATTGAAGATGGTCGAAGTATCTCTGTGTAATTTCACAAGAGTGGCATTTTTGATGGTTCACTTTAATGTTTGAACTCGTATAGTATTGGTGCCCCATCTGGAAGAGCCCAGATACCTAATAATGTCAAAACATCAAGGCACCGGTGCGTACAGAGCCGAAGCATATGGAGAGTGTGCATGTGAGGATGTGCGTGTGCAAGAGTATGTATGTGTGAAATAGAAGAGCCTCTGTCATTAAGCAGGGCTCTCCAGAAGGTAGATGGGACACCTTGCCAAGAGGAAAGATGAATAACCTCCAGATAAAGAGCTGAATGCAAACAGCTTCTTAAAGAGAGAATGCAACATGTTGCTGCTAACGGTGATCTATTCGTCTCGGTGAGAATCATTTGTCTTAATTCTTGCGTCAACCCAAATTATCACAGATTGATGCAACACCAGCTGTCCCTGGACTCCACGTCCACCCATCTCAGAAGTTGTCTCTGTGTGTGTGTGTGTGTGTGTGTGTGTGTGTGTGTGTGTGTGTGTGTGTGTGTGTGTGTGTGTGTGTGTGTGTGTGTGTGTGTGTGTGTGGGTGAAGCCTGGAAAGACTAGCTAAGCTGTCTCTGTTCCTGAACGATCCTAATAGTGTCCTCCAGCCAGCCTGGAAAACAAGGTTCATCTCTCTCGCTATTCAGCTCTTGAGATTCTGCACTTCCTGATTCAGTGAGAATAACAACTCACCACAAAGACAAATCACACTGGTTCATATCAAACCCCCTCATACAAGTTCCTCATTGCGTCATACATGGTAAATAAATGAATCATTGGGCTCTGCAAGTCAAAATGTTTTATGCAGTGAGCCGTCATACAGGTGCTCCGAACTATCAACAAACTAACAACTGCACCTCTGTTGACATGCAACAACAAAATACAATTGACAGCTCGGCATTCAACACCATAGTACCCTCCAAGCTCGTCATCAAGCTCGAGACCCTGGGTCTCGACCCCGCCCTGTGCAAATGGGTACTGGACTTCCTGACGGGCCGCCCCCAGGTGGTGAGGGTAGGCAACAACATCTCCTCCCCGCTGATCCTCAACACTGGGGCCCCACAAGGGTGCGTTCTGAGCCCTCTCCTGTACTCCCTGTTCACCCACGACTGCGTGGCCACGCACGCCTCCAACTCAATCATCAAGTTTGCGGACGACACAACAGTGGTAGGCTTGATTACCAACAATGACGAGACGGCCTACAGGGAGGAGGTGAGGGCCCTCGGAGTGTGGTATCAGGAAAATAACCTCACACTCAACGTCAACAAAACTAAGGAGATGATTGTGGACTTCAGGAAACAGCAGAGGGAACACCCCCCTATCCACATCGATGGAACAGTAGTGGAGAGGGTAGCAAGTTTTAAGTTCCTCGTCATACACATCACAGACAGCATCGTGAAGAAGGCGCAGCAGCGCCTCTTCAACCTCAGGAGGCTGAAGAAATGCGGCTTGTCACCAAAAGCACTCACAAACTTCTACAGATGCACAATCGAGAGCATCCTGGCGGGCTGTATCACCGCCTGGTACGGCAACTGCTCCGCCCTCAACCGTAAGGCTCTCCAGAGGGTAGTGAGGTCTGCACAACGCATCACCGGGGGCAAACTACCTGCCCTCCAGGACACCTACACCACCCGATGTTACAGGAAGGCCATAAAGATCATCAAGGACATCAACCACCCGAGCCACTGCCTGTTCACCCCGCTATCATCCAGAAGGCGTGGTCAGTACAGGTGCATCAAAGCTGGGACCGCGAGACTGAAAAACAGCTTCTATCTCAAGGCCATCAGACTGTTAAACAGCCACCACTAACATTGAGTGGCTGCTGCCAACACACTGACAATGACACTGACTCAACTCCAGCCACTTTAATAAAGGGAATTGATGGGAAATGAGGTAAATATATAAACAATGCTATATCTTATATATATGTTATCTTATATAATGTTTACATACCCTACATTATTCATCTCATATGCATACGTATATACTGTACTCTATATCATCGACTGCATCCTTATGTAATACATGTATCACTAGCCACTTTAACTATGCCACTTTGTTTACATACTCATCTCATATGTATATACTGTACTCGATATCAGCTACTGTATCTTGCCTATGCTGCTCTGTACCATCACTCATTCATATATCCTTATGTACATATTCTTTATCCCCTTACACTGTGTATAAGACAGTAGTTTTGGAATTGTTAGTTAGATTACTTGTTGGTTATTACTGCATTGTCGGAACTAGAAGCACAAGCATTTCGCTACACTCGCATTAACATCTGCTAACCATTTGTATGTGACAAATAAAATTTGATTTGATTTGATTTGATTTGATAAGTAATCCAAACAGTTGTACTCACGGTCCATGTGACCTGGACAGAGGTAGAGCTGATGACCACAGGGTTATGCATGCTGGCCACTACATCACCCAGCTCCTTCTGGACACGACGATGGTCAACACCCTGCACTGGAGGACTGATGTCTGAGAGAGAGAGAGAGAGAGAGAGAGAGAGAGAGAGAGAGAGAGAGAGAGAGACAGAGAGAGAGAGAGAGAGAGAGAGAGAGAGAGAGAGAGAGAGAGAGAGAGACAGAGAGAGAGAGAGAGACAGAGAGAGAGAGAGAGAGAGAGAGAGAGAGAGAGAGAGAGAGAGAGAGAGAGAGAGAGAGAGAGAGAGAGAGAGAGAGAGAGAGAGAGAGAGAAAGAGAGAGAAAGAGAGAGAAAGAGAGAGAGAGGTGCTATTAAATATTGCCATCGAACCCGTTTGAAATGTCATGTTGGCATGGAGCACATTCTATTTGGTACCTTGTGTGCGGACAGGCTCAGACATGGGGCTGGGGTCTCCGAGACCCTGGGCGTTGACCGCTCTGATGAGGAACAGGTAGACCGTGTTTGGTCGCAGGTCTTTGACCGTGAACTGTGTGGTCTTCACGTGGTCAGCCACAGTCTGCCAGCTGTTGCTGACCAGCTGACTGCTCACAGAGATCCGCGGAGAGGAAGAGCGTTAGTGAGCCCAGCCAAGGAAAGCTTTTATAGTAATAGCTCTCCATAGCTACAGTCCTATTGTTTTCTCTTGGCTAATTTACCTAGCACCATCAAGACACTGCACAGCTGGTCTGAAACCAAACTTAAACACAGAGTCAAATAGGCCCTGATGAACCTTCTTGGACTGCACATGATTCTCGTATGCAGACTATTCTGCACAATTCCTGGGATTGTTGTGCTTGCCCTGGATGTGGCAGTGACCCATATGCCCACATAAACGAATACATCTGTCATTGCTCTGAAATTTTGGGGTCATTTAGTGAGGCTTCGCTAGGGGATACTGTTCCCAGACATACCCAAAGGCCTCGATGACGTAGGAAGTGACCGGTGAGCCCTCCTCAGGCCCAGGTTCCCATGACAACGAGACACTGCTCTTGGTGACATCAGTGACCTCTGGCTTAGACGGAGGCCCTGGGAGGGCACTGGCATTGTGGGACATAGAGTCTGTGAGGTCACTGGACTCTGAGAGGGAGGAAAGGAGAAGAAGCTCTATCAAAATGAATCAAACCGAAAGAGGCAGATTGAAGGAGAAAGGTGCATTAGAAATGGTGGAACTCGTTTAGTGCGTTTGGCTTCAATCAATGGTGGGTAGAAGGGACAGTAAATCAAGATGTTACTGTACCTCTAACATCCAGGAAGGCACTCCATGAGGTCTCCCCACTTGAGCTGGTGGCAACACAGGTGTACAGCCCAGAGTCAGACAGCTGAGGAGGACAGAGGGGAACAAAGAGACAATCACAACCTACACTGACCAGCCAGTTAAACGATTCAATTATTTCACATTTCATTTCTTTTCTTTTTTAAAACATCCATCCATTAAAATGGTCATACAACTGACCAACCAAATATTAGGCTGAGGAACAGATCAATCAACACCTCACAAACAAAGGTTTTTGTATGTTCATTGATATATGTCTGCCTTCTTGATAGTAGTGATATTGTTTGGTAGTGAATCTCCGCTATGGAAAGAGCTCGGCAGCCAGAAGTACACAAAAAATGCATTAACCTCCATTGGCCTGACTCACTCCCAGGGAGAGAGGGAGTGGGTGTGAATGAGAAGACGGAGTGGGGGAAGATGAAAAAACAGCCCTGGAAGTGCTGACGTTAATTTTCTTAATACATTTAATTTAGTACTAGTCAGCCCCCCACATCCTCAGCCCCATCATCATCAATACAGACACAGTGAAACAGAGACATGATAATCTATTTAACGCTGGCCGCTTTAACACTGGGGAACAATGACAGCTGGCCTCCCCCTTGCTCTCTCTCTCTCCCTCGTTCCCTCTCTCCCTGTCTCTCCTCTCCCTCGCTTTCTTGAACCCTCTTCCCTTTCTCGCTCTATTTTTGATTTATTTCCCCTCACTCCCTCCCCTCCCCTTCTCTCTGTCTCCTTATTTCACTTCCTCTGTTTTCATAACCACGTCTCCCTAAGGTTTATTAAATCAACCCAGAGGACTGCAGCTTTGGCCAGTCTAATGGATATTCCAATGAGATTTGGGAAATAAAGGGGAGTGTGTGAATGTGTGTGTGTGTGTGTAGACATCATACACACACTTTGATGGTAGTGATATGCTGCTGTACATGGTTACACTCCCACTCCCCACATCACTGTCCATGAGTTAGAGCATCTCTAACCGTTGCCCAGGAGACTGGCTCTAAACGACAGCTTTAAATGACATACAAATCAATAGCCTCTATTCATCTTTAAAAGCAACATGACTGCACTTGTCCATTTGAATTACATCCAACTGACATCAGATGAGAAGTGTTCTATCTTCTCTCTCAAAAAACAATATGACACACACACACACACACACACACACACACACACACACACACACACACACACACACACACACACACACACACACACACACAGCGACACACACACATACACATGCGGAGTGACAATCACACAAACCTTAACAGCCTGCCTTTCAGAACAGAGAGAAACCCTGAAGAACAGGCAGTGTATTGAAAAGAGGGCAAGGAAAGTAGAGAAGCCGAAAGGGAAAAGAGATGAAGCCACCGTGGCAGGAAGACTCAAGGCCAAATCAATCATGAGTGAACACAGTGTGGAGCGTGGAGGACAGGCTTGCTGCTGTGACTAGGTGTATTGTGTTTGTACACCATCAGTCCTACAGTGAGGGGGAAAAGTATTTGATCCCCTGCTGATTTTGTATGTTTGCCCACTGACAAAGAAATTATCAGTCTATCGTTTTAATGGTGGGTTTATTTGAACAGTGAGAGACAGAATAACAACAAAAAAATCCAGAAAAATGCATGTCAAAAATGTTATAAATTGATTTGCATTTTAATGAAGGAAATAAGTATTTGACCCCTCTGCAAAACATGACTTAGTACTTGGTGGCAAAACCCTTGTTGGCAATCACAGAGGTCAGACGTTTCTTGTAGTTGGCCACCAGGCTTGCACACATCTCAGGAGGGATTTTGTCCCACTCCTCTTTGCAGATCTTCTCCAAGTCATTAAGGTTTCGAGGCTGACGTTTGGCAACTCGAACCTTCACCTCCCTCCACAGATTTTCTACGGGATTAAGGTCTGGAGACTGGCTAGGCCACTCCAGGACCTTAATGTGCTTCTTCTTGAGCCACTTCTTTGTTGCCTTGGCTGTGTGTTTTGGGTCATTGTCATGCTGGAATACCCATCCATGACAAATTTTCAATGCCCTGGCTGAGGGAAGGAGGTTCTCACCCAAGATTTGACGGAACATGGCCCCGTCCATCGTCCCTTTGATGCTGTGAAGTTGTCCTGTCCCCTTAGCAGAAAAACACCCCCAAAGCATAATGTTTCCACCTCCATGTTTGATGGTGGGGATGGTGTTCTTGGGGTCATAGGCAGCATTCCTCCTCCTCCAAACACGGTGAGTTTGGTTGATGCCAAAGAGCTCCTTTTTGGTCTCATCTGACCACAACACTTTCACCCAGTTGTCCTCTGAATCATTCAGATGTTCATTGGCAAACTTCAGACGGGCATGTATATGTGCTTTCTTGAGCAGGGGGACCTTGCGGGTGCTGCAAGATTTCAGTCCTTCACGGCGTAGTGCGTTACCAAATGTTTTCTTGGTGACTATGATCCCAGCTGCCTTGAGATCATTAACAAGATCCTCCCGTGTAGTTCTGGGCTGATTCCTCACCGTTCCCATGATCATTGCAACTCCACGAGGTAAGCTCTTGCATGGAGCCCCAGGCCAAGGGAGATTGACAGGTCTTTTATGTTTCTTCCATTTGCGAATAATCGCACCAACTGTTGTCACCTTCTCACCAAGCTGCTTGGCGATGGTCTTGTAGCCCATTCCAGGCTTGTGTAGGTCTACAATCTTGTCCCTGACATCCTTGGAGAGCTCTTTGGTCTTGGCCATGGTGGAGAGTTTGGAATCTGATTGATTGATTGCTTCTATGGACAGGTGTCTTTTATACAGGTAACAAACTGAGATTAGGAGTACTCCCTTTAAGAAAGTGATCCTAATCTCAGCTCGTTACCTGTGTAAAAGACACCTGGGAGCCAGAAATCTTTCTGATTGAGAGGGGGTCAAAAACTAATTTCCCTCATTAAAATGCAAATCAATTTATAACATTTTTGACATGCGTTTTTTGGGGATTTTTTTGTTGTTATTCTGTCTCTCACTGTTCAAATAAATCTACCATTAAAATGATAGACTGATCATTTCTTTGTCATTGGGCAAACGTACAAAATCATCAGGGGATCAAATACTTATTTCCTCTCACTTTATAAACCCACCCTAGTGCTCTGGATCTGCAGGCTGCCAGGCTCCAGCAGGGCCATGCGAGGATCCTTCCCCAGCAGACTGAGGCCGTCCTTCAGCCAGGTGACGGTGGGCTCCGGGTCCCCTGACGCCTGGCACCTCAGCAGGGCCACACCCCCCACAGCCTGTGTCTGGTTGGATGGGCCCTGCCGGATGATAGGTGGGGGTCGGTCTTTCGAGGCTGGAGAAAAACAAGGAATCAGAAATCATGATCAGGAATTTACAATGAAACACAAACAATGAATTATAGTTTGGTGCTATATATGTAATTGTTTTTTGACCCCATTAGTGAATTTACCACTGGAGACCCAAGGTCTTCTTGATGTATTTGTTGTGATAGGGGGGTACCTGTTTTGGGGGTCGTATGCAGGTTTCTGATAGTGCGTGCTCATGGCACCACATCACACCATAGCACTCTAATTACAAGGTGTGGATTAACGATGGCTCGCCTACGGGGCTAATTACCCTGCCTTCTTTCACAACACATTTTAACACATTCACACCCTCCCTCCCTCCCAATCGCCCCTCCTCTCCTATGACTCACCACTGCACCACTGCACCCCTAGACAAAACACTGCTTAGAATGAACACGCCAACCACAAGAGAAATGCATCTCCTTAATGCTCTTATATGCATGCTGTCATTCACTGGGCAGCCTCCGCATTTCTGGGGTGTTCAATCTAGTCACGTTTTAAAAATATCCTCTTTATCAGTGCTGTTAGTCTCAACTCAGACAGAGTATTTGCAGCAGGTTCTAGAGCTCCTGTTTCCTATCACACCTCCTTCCGACTCAGAGGAACACAGCAACTCAAGCAAGCAGACGCCAGCCTTTTCCTCTCCCCACTCTATATGCATCTGCTAAATGGCATTTATATATATAATACATATCATATTATTACATATTACATATTACATATTATTATTATATAATACATATCATATTATTATACATTGTATGTGTTATCATTGCCAGCACCTCATTGTATGATTAATTGTACAACGGATATAGACGCTATTAATTGACTGTGATCAGATGCAATAGCAAAAGATTACTCCTTTCTTGCATCATTTTTCACACTCAACCACTTGATCATTCCTTCACTCCCCCGTACAGTATACAGCGACACTATTTGCATGCTGATCTATCTTTTCCGACTCGCAGGGCAAGGCTCGTTTTCTTTCCCCCAAAAATCCTTGAGCAGATGCTAATTCAATAATATGTGTGAGAGGGAGCCAATAAATGAATGGAGAACGAGAGAGAGAGAGAGAGAGAGAGAGAGAGAGAGAGAGAGAGAGAGAGAGAGAGAGACAGAAAGAGACAGAGAAAAAGACAGAGTGACAGAGAGGCAGAGAGAGCGAGAGACAGAGAAAAAGACAGAGTGACAGAGAAACAGAGAGAGAGTGAGACAGAGAGGGTATTGAAGAAAAGCAGCATCTCTACTTCCTCCTCGAATGCCACTGCCACAGCACAACATTCAGCGCAGGGAACACATAATCCAGACCCTCCGTCCACCAATCAAGATTGGAAGCGTCAGTCACATACTGCCGATGAAGTACTGGCAAGGAATCGCTTCCTCAGTAGGCGAGATGATCTAAAACATCTCTTATTAGAAACAAGTTATCAACAACAGAGAGGTCAGGTCCACAGTCAGACTGGTCCTTGTGGACCAACAGCCCCAGATATTCTTTCAACCTGTTTGAGAGACATTTAGATATAATTTTTAATTATACACACAGCAATGCAACAGGTTGCCAGTTTTTTAAAAAATTATAAAATCCCCCTTTTTTGGAAACAATGAAAGTGCAGCACGTTGACAGGATACAGGAAGAGAACCCTCACGAAAAGATTCACACACCACTTCATTCACACACCACTTCAAAATCCCCCCCCAATAGACCCCCAAAAGTGATTATAGAACTCAGATGGTAAACCATCGATGCCAGGGCCTCGGCCTGATGAGAGCTGCATAACTGCATTGGACAGCTCCTGCAGAGTAATGTCAATGTCCAAAGCAACTCTCTGCTCAGGTCCCAAATGAGGAAGTCCATGTACAGTAACAACTGAGCAGCACAGAGGATCATAATCCTCCGCCTTATAGAGGGCAGAGTAGAAATCCACGGCAAGTGTAGCGCATCTCACCGTCATCTGTGGTCACCTTCCCATCAGGGAGACAAAGGCAGAGCATTTGTTTGCGTTGCAATTTAGACTGTCCTAGGTATAAAACAAAACGCTAGGTGAATCCATATCCTTGAGGGTAGCAAAGCAAGACCTAATCAAGGCACTCTTTCATCTAAAAACGACCTCAGTTCATGTCTCTTGTCCTGTAAGTTCATGACTAGTCCGGGGTCATTCTGAGTGAGCAACTTCAATTCAAAAGGTTTGATGTCCTGTTCAGTCTCTTTAACTTCAATACGAGACACTGTTGACAAAACACATGTATTTGGGCCTTCCCAACCATTTACTCAAGGACTCAAAATTCTATTTTAATAACCTTCCATTTTTCCCAAAACAACAAAACCGTTTCCCAAAACTTCACATCATGTAACATCTTAACATTAAAATACCAATAAGGTGATGACCTTTGTGAACAGGACAAGTCACAATTTGGTGATCAGAGAAACCCACAGGAGTAATGTCACACCTTCCAACCCTACTACAGTAGTGCTCAGATACATACAACCTGTCTAACCTTCCAACCCTACTACAGTAGTGCACAGATACATACAACCTGTCTAATCTTCCAACCCTACTACAGTAGTGCTCAGATACATACAACCTGTCTAACCTTCCAACCCTACTACAGTAGTGCATCAGGTATCAGATACATACAACCTGTCTAATCTTCCAACCCTACTACAGTAGTGCACAGATACATACAACCTGTCTAACCTTCCAACCCTACTACAGTAGTGCTCAGATACATACAACCTGTCACACCTTCCAACCCTACTACATACATGCAAGTGCAGTACAGATACATACAACCTGTCTAACCTTCCAACCCTACCACAGTAGTGCTCAGATACATACAACCTGTCTAACCTTCCAACCCTACTTCAGTAGTGCTCAGATACATACAACCTGTCTAACCTTCCAACCCTACTTCAGTATTGCTCAGATACATACAACCTGTCTAAACTTGCTGCACTGACACCACCTTCATTAACGTTTAGCCATGTGTACTGCCTAACTTTCACATTCCTTACTCTCCACACATCAGAAAGGCAAATAGCTGACAAATAGCAGGCAAATAGCTGACCGCAGGTGAGGTTCTTCAGCAGTGCGATCAAGAGTAAAATCCACTGTACAGTTCCAGTCCCCCCTTAAAACATACACCCCTCTTGGTCACACTCTCTTAAGGTTTCCTTTATTTCATCAAATACAGCAATACGCCCTGTACCCTCATTAGGAGCATAAACATAACAAAAGATTAAGAAAATAACATAATATCTGCCTTGACCAATAAAACCCAACCATTGACAATCTCTGTTGTAGATACCACAGTCACCCCTAAGCCTGAAGAAAACAAAATTGCCACCCCAGCACTGAAATTAGTATATGCTGCCCCTCCCACCACATATCCCAGTCAATCGCGTTAGCCTCATCACAATGATTCTGTAAAAAAACTACATTAAGCATTTTCTGTTTTATTACTTCTAATACCCAAGCTCACTTATTCCTTCCCATTTCCCCATAAATATTGAGAAAACCTACCTTTGGTAAACTCAGCAAAAAAAGAAACGTCTTCTCACTGTCAACTGCATTTATTTTCAGCAAACTTAACATGTGTAAATATTTGTATGAACGTAACAAGATTCAACAACTGAGACATAAACTGAACGTAAACATTTACGAACATAAATGGAATAATGTGTCCCTGAACGAAACAGTCAGTATCTTGTGTGGCCACCAGCTGCATTAGTACTGCAGTGCATCTCCTCCTCATGGACTGCACCAGATTTGCCAGTTCTTGCTGTGAGATGTTACCCCACTCTTCCACCAAGGCACCTGCAAGTTCCCAGACATTTCTGGGGGGAATGGCCCTAGCCCTCACCCTCTGATCTAACAGGTCCCAGATGTGCTCAATGGGATTGAGATCCGGGCTCTTCGCTGGCCATGGCAGAACACTGACATTCCTGTCATTCAGGAAACGATGCACAGAACGAGCAGTATGGCTGTTGGCATTGTCATGCTGGAGGGTCATGTCAGGATGAGCCTGCAGGAAGGGTACCACATGAGGGAGGAGGATGTCTTCCCTGTAACGCACAGCATTGAGATTGCCAGCAATGACAACAAGCTCAGTCCGACGATGCTGTGACACACCTCCCCAGACCATGATGGACCATCCACCTCCAAATCGATCCCGCTCCAGAGTACAGGCCTCGGTGTAACACTCATTCCTTCGACGATAAACGCGAATCCGACCATCACACCTGGTGAGACAAAACCACCACTCGTCAGTGAAGAGCAGTCCTGTCTGGTCCATCGACGGTGGGTTTGTGCCCATAGGTGACGTTGCTGCCGGTTATGTCTGGTGACGACCTGCCTTACAACAGGCCTACAAGCCCTCAGTCTAGCCTTTCTCAGCCTATTGTGGACAGTCTGAGCACTGATGGAGGGATTGTGTGTTCCTGGTGTAACTCGGGCATTTGTAGGCATCTCACAGTACTGACATTGCAATTTATTGCCCGGGCCACATCTGCAGTCCTCATGCCTCTTTGCAGCATGTCTAAGGTACATTCACGCAGATGAGCATGGACCCTAGGCATCTTTCTTTTGGTGTTTTCAGAGTCAGTAGAAAGGCCTCTTTAGTGTTCTAAGTTGTCATAACTGTGACCTTAATTTCAACAACCGTTCCACAGGTTCATTAATTGTTTATGATTCATTGCACAAGCATGGGAAACAATGTTTAAACCCTTTACAGTGAAGATGTGCAAAGTTAATTGGATTTTTACGAATTATCTTTGAGATTACCACCATATAACAAAGAGAAAGGAAAAGCAGAAGAAACCACAGAGAAACCAGACAAAGAGAAAAAAACACCATATGAGGCATGATCGTCATCATTATTTTAATTTTCTCTTAACCTTTCCCCAATACCTTTTGCTGCCATGACAGCAGTAACAACATTCTTCAAGTGGAAACGCTTCTTCACACTCAACTGGACTAACCCTACCATCTTCTGTACCACCACAGCTAACCTCACAAACTTATCAACATCAAAAAAATCTGCCAATTTGACAGATTTCCCAAAAGTTTGATCCAGGAACCCATTTACCTCCTCTAGATTCGAAATTGAGTAGTCTCCTGATCCTCTTCAACTGGAGTGGCAGGTAGCCTAGTGGTTAGAGCATTGGGCCAGTAACTGAAAGGTTGATAGATCAAATCCCCGAGCTGACAAGGTATACATCTGTTATTCTGCCCCTGAACAAGGCAGTTAACCTTTTTGGGATAGGGGGCAGCATTTTCACTTTTGGATGAATAGCATGAACTGCCTCCTACTCTGTCCCAGATGCTAATATATGCATATTATTATTGGTGTGGGATAGAAAACACTCTGAAGTTTCTAAAACTGTTTGAATGATGTCTGTGAGTATAACATAACTCATATGCAGGCGAAAACCTGAGAAAAATCCAACCAGGAAGTGGAACATCTGAGGTTTGTAGTTTTTCAAAGCTTGGCAGTGGGATATGGATACAGTTGCACTTCCTACGGCTTCCACTAGATCATTAGAAACTTGAATGAGAATACTACTATAAAGGAGGGGCTCGCGCCTCATTTAGATGAATTAGTGGGTTGAAACAAGTGGCTATTTGGACATAAATGAAATCTGACACAGCGGTTGCATTAAGGAGAAGTCTATCTTTAAGTCTGTGAATAACACTTGTATCTTTTATCAATGTTTATTATGAATATTTCTGCAAAATCACCGGATGTTTTGGAATCACAACCTTACTGCACGTAAGGCGCCAATGTAAACCGAGATTTTTGGATATAAATATGCACATTATCGAACAAAACATACATGTATTGTGTAACATGATGTCATATGAGTGTCATCTGATGAAGATAATCAAATGTTAGTGATTAATTTTATCTATATTTCAGCTTTTTGTGACTCCTATCTTTGGCTGGAAAATGGCTGTGTTTTTTTGACTTGGCTATGACCTAACATAGTCATATGTTGTGCTTTCCTGTAAAGCATTTTTTTAAATCGGACAGGATGGGTAGATTAACAAGATGTTTATCTTTCATTTGCTGTATTGGACTTATTAATGTGTGAAAGTTACATATTTTGAAAAAATATTTTTGAATTTCGCGCGCTGCCTTTTCAGCGGAATGTTGTTGAGGGGTTCTGCTAGCCTGTTCCCAGGCTGTCATTGTAAATAAGAATTTACCATACCACCCTGCATACCACTGCTGGCTTGCTTCTGAAGCTAAGCAGGGTTGGTCCTGCTCAGTTCCTGGATGGAAGATCAGATGCTGCTGGAAGTGGTGTTGGAGGGCCAGTAGGAGGCACACTTTCCTCTGGTCTAAAGAAAATATCCCAATGCCCCAGGGCAGTGATTGGGGACACTGCCCTGTGTAGGGTGCTGTCTTTTGGATGGGATGTTAAACGGGTGTCCTGACTCTCTGAGGTATTTAAAGATCCCATGGCACTTATCATAGGGGTGTTAACCCCGGTGTCCTGGCTAAATTCCCAAGCTGGCCCTCAAACCATCACGGTCACCTAATAATCCCCAGTTTACAATTGGCTCATTAATCCCCCTCCTCTCCCCTGTAACTATCCCCCAGGTCGTTGCTGCAAATGAGAATGTGTTCTCAGTCAACTTATATGGTAGAATAACAGATAAATAATCAGGGATCTCCTCCACTACCTCAGAGACTAGTCCCACCTGAACCCCCTCCTGTACCCCATTACTTGTAGTGGACATCTCCTCCACTACCTGGGAGACTAGCTCTGCCTGAACCCCATCACTCATACTGGGCATCTCTTCACCAGTCTGGGGAAATGGCTCCCCAGATCCATCCTTACCTCCTACAACAATATTTTTCTGCTGCACATCAGACGCAATGTTCCCCTCTGGCACAAGCTGCAACTCAGCACCCTCAACACGGACAACTTGTTCCTCAGCAACAGGCGCTTGTGACTGCTGTACCATTCTCGGCCCACCTTTCCCTACATCAGTGGGCTCAGGCGTTACAAGGACCGCCTGCGCCCCTCCCTCTGCCTTCTCCCTTTTCGGGCAAGCCTGTCGCTTAGGGCCAACATCCCCACACTCAAAACACTGCTGACTATCCGTAGTAGCATAAGCCATAGTCTGTTGTCATACTTGACTTAAAATGATAACTCCAAAGTTTGTTCCGTTGAGTCCAAAAACATAAACACCTTTTCGACGAAACGACATAACCTGTTTCAAAGCTGGGTTTTGCAACCCAATGGGACAATCTTAATTGAAAGGAAGAGAAAAGAGACAGAGCGAGAGAGAGAAACAGAGAGAGTGAGAGACAGAGACAGAGAGAGAGGAGGGAAAACAGCTCCCAACTGGCAATACCTCAGCACTTAAGATAATGATGCTCCTCGAGAGGAGGAGAGAAGTGTAAATGTAACACTCCATCAGGGAGAGAGTTTTTATCTGAACAGTTTCACTCTTTTCAGGATTTTCATGGCCTCTCTATGGTTCAACTTCCCACAGTGAGACGCTAATGAAAAGGATGAAGGCATTTGACCGATTAGCTCCTGCAGCATTTGGCACATCACATCTCAGCCAAGATAAGTGCCAAGCATTAAACAGACAGCCTCTGACGCATTTTATGGCCGGCCCTTCAGTCAATGTTTTCAAGCAAGTGTGTGTGTGTGTGTGTGTGTGTGTGTAACGTCTGCTTCCAACTCACACTCTCAAACACATAGATCCCCTGAATGCAGCTCACTCTCCAGATCCCAATCACCTGAATTCTGATCACCTGTTCACACACCTGTATGTCATCATCACACACTATTTAGTTCAGTTCTTTGCACCCCATCATTGTGAGGTATTGTTTGTTTTGTGACACTTTTATTCGGAGTGCTGTGTTTCCCGAAATGTAATCCTCCCATGTATGATAGTATTGGCCTGCCTCACTAACGACGCCTTTTGTCTATTCCCTGCCTGTACTTTAGCCTTTCGGATTTCCTGTATCAACCTATTGCCTGATCTCCCGGACAACGTTACTAGGCTTTTCCCTGCCTGTACTGTTGCCTTTTTGGACTGTGTATGACCTTCTGCCTGCCTCTGGACCCAGCTACCTGCCTCCTCCTGTGGTCCTTTACCAATAAACACCTCCGGCGCCCTGCGCTTAAAACCAGCGCTCTGTCTCCCATGTTCGTTACAGTGTTTGTGTGCTTGCATTTAGCTGTGCATTGTTCTCAGGCAAGGCGCACAATTGTGTTGGCAAAGGTTCTGCAGGTGTCTGTTGGTTAGGATATGCATCTGCACGTGCACAGTGTCTGCAGTGTCTTGTGTGTGTGTGTGTGTGTGTGTCCGCGGTGTATACGTGCTGTATGCTCTCACCGTCTGCCACCTCCAGCTGAGCCTTGGCCAGGATGCTGCCGGCCACAGTGAGGGCCTGGCAGGTGTAGTAGCCTGCATCAGAGCGCTGTACACAGGAGATGGTCAGCTCTCCACTGACTGACACTGACACACGGCTGTCTCCCTGGGCTGGCTGGCTTGGGAACAGCAGATCCTGGAAAGATAGGAGAGACTCATTAACATGGTGTTTTGTCCTGTGCCCAATAGAAAACTAGCAGGAAACATGGCGAGATACAATTGACATGTTGCAGTTAATAGCGAGGGTGAATAGTACATGTTAACTGTCCTGTGCTAAATGGTTAATACATTCAGTTAGTTATATAAGAGATGTGAAGGCAGAGGAGAGACATTTAGAGTGACATGAATTAAACAGAGGGAGTTTTAATTGCAGTGAGTGTCATCCTTGGCAATACAATGCTATATAACAGTGTAGTCCCACACACCACACATGTACAATGCGAGAGCACACTGCATTGACTAAAAAGCACCAACAAGTCAAACCAATCATCTGGAGCATTGCTCTGTTTTCCTCCATGTCCATTCTCAGTGTTCATTACTGACTCGCGCTGCTATTCACTCACTTATCCTAGAAATGTGTGTGTAATTCAGTAGTAAGTGTGGGGGAAGAGGGGTCAGGGTCCTCTATCTGCTCAAGGTGGTTAGTCATTTACACTGTGGCTGAGAGGCGGTCAGCCCTGCCCGTGATGAAGCCCTGCAGTAGGGGTCTTGACATTGAGTGAGTCCTCACTGCCGCCTACTCATAGCCTTGAGATCTCGATCTCTCTATCGCTTAAATGAGATTTTTCCCCATTCCGCGTCCTGAGAGCAGACAAACGGAGGGGAAGGCAAGGACATTAGCCTAATCCCATTATGCCTAATGATGCTAATGTAGCAAATTAATGCTGTTTCTTGTGAAAGAAATGGTTGGTCAGAGCATGCGGGGTGGACTGATGATTGATGGCCACTTCATTATGTGACTATCACAGGGACGGGAGTCCTGACCGCCCCCTCTGGTCCCATGACCCTAGCCACAGTCCAATCAGGACCAAATTCTTCATGTCTCAATTAAGACAATTAGGAGAAGGTTGTTTTTGTTCATGTGCGTAAGAAGAGGCCAACACACATAGGCAAGAGCTAACACACTTAGGCACAGTCAAGTATGCAGACATTCAACACACGTTATTCAAACAGGTGTTTCTTACCTGGCTGCCCTCTCGTTGCCAGAACACAGTGGGTTGGGGGTTGCCCTTGGTCTCACAGGGGAAGGTGGCTGTGCGTCCCTGAGCCACGATCTGGTCCCGGGGTCGCACCACAAACTGGGGAGCCTCTGAAGACCAAAGGTCAGAGAAGTGAAACCACTGTCACCACAACACAGCAGGAAGACATTTAGAGTCAGTTCTGATTATGTGCAAAAACGAATCAAGGGAAGCAACAGGTTACAGCTACAGGCTACAAGCTACAGGCTACAAGCTACAGGCTACAGGCTACAGGGAACATGCAACAGGTGAGTGTCTAGTAGTCTCTCTGAAGAAACATTACTACAGGTACCAGACCATACAGACCATTCATCCTGCTGGCCACAAACCTGAATGAATGAAACCAACTCATGAGCACGGGTGCTTTTACATACATTCTCCCCTTGTAGTCTCTACATCAGAACTACTGCATATCAACTACAATATCTTGACCAGCAAGTTGGAGAAACAGAGAGGTTACAACTAACTTAACAACACACAACTAAATGGAGGGCTGGGTTGGGTGGTTCAAACTAAGGAGGTACATGTGCATGTATTCGTATGTTGCACAATCAGGTGTGAATGTGTGCAGGTGTTAATGGGTGTGTATGTACATTAGCAGTCAAAAGTTTGGACACACCACAATATATTTTACATTTGAGATTCTTCAAAGTAGCCACCCTTTGCCTTGATGACAGCTTTGCACACTCTTGGCATTCTCTCAACCAGCTACATGCATTTCAATTAACAGGTGTGCCTTGTTAAAAGTTCATTTGTGGAATTTCTTTATTATTTATTTCCTTCTTATTGAGTTTGAGCCAATTGCGACAAGGTAGGGGTGGTATACAGAAGATAGCCCTATTTGGTGAAAGACAAAGTCCATATTATGTCAAGAACAGCTCAAATAAGCATAGAGAAACGAGAGTCCATCATACTTTAAGACATGAAGGTCAGTCAGTCTGGAACATTTTAAGAACTTTGAAAGTTGCTTCAAGTGCAGTCGCAAAAACCATCAAGCGCAATGATGAAACTGACTCTCATGATGACCGACACAGGAAGACCCAGAGTTACCTCTGCTGCAGAGGATAAGTTCATTAGAGTTAACTGCACCTCAGATTGCAGTCCAAATAAATGCTTCACAGAGTTCAAGTAACAGACATATCTCAACATCAACTGTTCAGAGGAGACTGCATGAATCAGGCCTTCATGGTCAAATTGCTGCCAAGAAACCACTACTAAAACACCAAAAAGCAGAAGAAACTTGCTTGGGCCAAGACACACGAGTGGAATAGACATTAGACCGGTGGAAATCTGTCCTTTGGTCTGATGAGTCCAAATGTTAGGTTTTTGGTTCCAACTGCCATGTCTTTGTGAGATGCAGAGTAGGTGAACGGACGATCGCCGCATGCGTGGTACCCACTGTGAAGTATGAAGGTGTGATGGTGTGGGGGTGCTTTGCTAGTGACACTGTCAGTAATTTATTTAGAATTCAAGGCCCACTTGACCAGCATGGCTACCACAGCATTCTGCAGTGATACACCATCCCATCTGGTTTGCGCTTAGTGGGACTATAATTTGTTTTTTAACAGGACAATGACCCAAAACACACCTCCAGGCTGCGTAAGGGCTATTTGACCAAGAAGGAGAGTGATGGAGTGCTGCCTCAGATGCTCAGCATATGTGGGAACTCATTCAAGACAGTTGGAAAAGCATTCCTCATGAAGCTGGTTGAGAGAATGCCAAGAGTGTGCAAAGCTGTCGTCAAGGAAAAGGGTGGCTACTTTGAAGAATCTAAAATCTAAATTATAAACTGGGTGGTTCGAACCCTGAATGCTGATTGGCTGACACCTGTGCTATATCAGACCATATACCACGGGAATGACAAAACATTCATTTTTAATGCTCTAAGTATGTTGGTAATACAGTTTATAATAGCAATAAGGCACCTCGGGGGTTTGTGGTTTATGCCCAATAAACTCAGCAAAAAAAGCAAACTTAGCATGTGTAAATATTTGTATGAACATAAGATTCAACAACCGAGACATACGCTGAACAAGTTCCACAGACATGTGACAAACAGAAATTGAATAATGTGTCCCTGAACAAAGGGGGAGTTCAAATCTAAAGTAACAGTCAGTATCTGGTGTGGCCACCAGCTGAATTATGTACTGCAATGCATCTTCTCCTCATGGACTGCATCAGATTTGCCAGTTTTTGCTGTGAGATGTTACCCCACTCTTCCACCAAGGCACCTGCAAGTTCCCAGACATTTCTGGGGGGGAATGGCCCTAGTCCTCACCCTCCGATCAAACAGGTCCCAGATGTGCTCAATGGGATTGAGATCCAGCCTCTTTGCTGGCCATGGCAGATTCCTGTCTTGCAGGAAATCATGCACAGAACAAGCAGTATGGCTGGTGGCATTGTCATTCTGGAGGGTCATGTCAGGATGAGCCTGCAGGAAGGGTACCACATGAGGGAGGAGGATGTCTTCCCTGTAACGCACAGCATTGAGATTGCCTGCAATGACATCAAGCTCAGTTCGATGATACTGTGACACACCGCTCCAGACCATGACGGTCCCTCGACCTCCAAATCGATCCCGCTCCAGAGTACAGGCCTTGGTGTAACGCTCATTCCTTCAAAGATAAACGCAAATCCGACCATCACCCCTGGTGAGACAAATCCTTGACTCCTCAGTGAAGAGCACTTTTTGCCAGTCCAGCGATGGTGGATTTGTGCCCATATGCGACATTGTTGCCGGTGATATCTGGTGAGGACCTGCCTTACAACAGGCCTACAAGCCCTCAGTCCAGCCTCTCTCAGTGTATTGTGGACAGTCTGAGCACTGATGGAGGGATTGTGTGTTCCTGGTGTAACTGTACCTGTCCCGCAGGTGTGATGTTCAGATGTACCGATCCTGTGCAGGTGTTGTTACACGTGGTCAGCTACTACGAGGACGATCAGCTGTCCGTCTTGTTTCCCTGTAGCGCTGTCTTAGGCTTCTCACAGTACGGACATTGCAATTTAATGCCCTGGCCACATCTGCAGTGCTTATGCCTCCTTGCAGCATGCCTAAGGCACATTCATGCAGATGAACAGGGACTCTGGGCATCTTTCTTTTGGTGTTTTTCAGAGTCAGTAGAAAGTGTCCTAAGTTTTCATAACTGTGACGTTAATTGCCTACCGTCTGTAAGCTGTTAGTGTCTTAACGACCATTCCACAGGTGCATGTTCATTAATTGTTTATAGTTCATTGAACAAGCATGGACAACAGTGTTAAAACCCTTTACAATGAAGATCTGTGACCTTATTTGGAATTTTACAAATTATCTTTGAAAGACAGGGTCCTGAAAAGGGGACATTTCTTTTTTTGCTGAGCTTATATCACGGCTAAGGGCTGTATATCCAGGCACTCCGCTTTGCGTTGTGATATATTGGCCATATACTACACCCCCTCGGGCCTTATTGCTTAATTATATTTTGATTTGTTTAACAGTTTTTTGGTTACTACATGATTCCATATGTGTTATTTCAAAGTTTTGATGTCTTCACTATGTCACGGGCTGATCCGTTTCACCTGTCCTTGTGCTTGTCTCCACCACCTCCAGGTGTCGCCCATCTTCCCCACTTATCCTCTGGGTATTTATACCTGTGTTTTATGTCTGTCTGTGCCAGTTGGTCTTGTTTGTCAAGCTTACCAGCGGTCGTCCTGTCAGCGCCTGTCTTTTCCCTGCCTCTCTTTTTCTCGTCCTCCTGGTTTTTGACCCTTGACTGTCCTGACCCTTTACCCGCCCACCTGACCACTCTGCCTGTCCCTGAGCCTGCCTGCCGTCCTGTACCTTTGCTCCACCTCTGGATTACTGAACTCTGCCTGTCCCTGACCCTGTCCCTGACCCTGACCCTGAGCCTGCCTGACGTCCTGTACCTTTGCTCCACCTCTGGATTATCAAACCCTGCCTGCCTTGACCTGTCATTTGCTTGCCTCTGTGCTTACAATAAACATTGTTACTTCACACAGTCTGCACTTGGGTCTTACCTTGATTCCTGATACGCTATTATTCTACAATCTAGAAAGTAGGTGCGTGAGTAGGTGTGTCCAAAATTTTGACTGGTACTGTAAGTCTTGGAATATATATTGAGCTTTAGCATGTGTGTATATGTGTGAGTGTGTGTGTGTGTGTGCATGTGTGTATGTTGTGTGTGACAGAGAAAAAGAAAGCAATGCATGCACAATGGGATCAGCTCATACTTACCAACAGGACGAGCTGGTGACAGAACAATGGTATGGGTGGGTGAGGACAAAACACAAGATGGAGAAGAGGAGAGGATAGGAGAGGGAAAGAAAAAACATGGAAATCAGAAATGAATGACGTGGTGTTGGGTACAAAACTCCAGCAGGTAAGGAGCAGGAGAATGGGGCTCAGGAAAAGGAAATAAAACCAGGGTGTCATCATTGACGGGTGTATAGTTTAACACAATAGCCTTGTACACTTAGGCGTATTCACCGATGTGGGAACGCCACAGAATTGTCACTTAACAATGTGCTGATGTGAAAGCAAAAGACAGAAAGCTGGATCCCTCAACCTCTTCACCTCAAATACCCTGAAAACACTTTCTCACGCCACCAATTCTCCTATTAACATCCCAGTTGACAGAGGACACAGTGAGGCGTGGTGATATTGCAGGCGAGGTGGAATGGATAGTGAGATACAGGGTGGGTAACACGATTGGTTCTGGCTAAGTTACTCATATCTGAGTGGAGGCTGGAAGTCCTGGTGCATTCATCCAGACTGGGCCCTGGGAGAGCAGCGAGATCACACCAGATAGACTTTAGTATTCAACGTTTGTCCAGGTCC